>NC_069081.1:31228786-31465096 GCF_025698485.1 Gossypium arboreum
ACGGCCGAAGGGCATGGGCGTGTCCCAAGTCACACGGGCGTGTGTGACCACACGGCCCATCTATACGGGCGTGTGACACTTTAAGATAAGAAAAAAAATTTCTAAGGAGCCCAAGGTTTTTCGAATGTGCACGAATTAGTCCCACACTGCCTCTAAGTATGTTATAGGCCTCAAAGGCTTGTGTCAGGGATAAGATATTCATGGTTAAAAGGTTTTAAATTTGAGGAAATTTGTGATCCTAAATAGTGTGATACAAATGTAAAGTCCCGGTAACGCCTCGAACCCTATCCTTGTGTCGGATATGGGTGAGGGGTGTTATAGTTATACCTGTTTAATTGTTGTGATTGAGGTGCCTTTTGGGCATATTGGTTTTATGCAAATGTACCATATTTGTATTTCTTGTAATGGCATGGTTTTCTGCACTTTGGAGTGCTTGTTTATATGTAGAAAATTGGTTGTAGGTGGATGCATGTTTGGGTGAGAAAAATGGCTTGGAAGTGGCCTATTTTTCATCCACACGGACAGAGACATTGGCACGTGTCTCAGCCATGTGTGACATAGTTAGGCGACACGACTGTGTGTCCCTTGTAGCTTTAAAAGGGATTCAAATCAGGCTGTTACACGACCTAGCACACAACCTGGCACACGGGTGTGTGAGGTCATTTCGAAAGGTAGATAGCTTGGCACACGGGCATGTGGCTTGACTGTGTGACCAATGTCAGTGTGTTACACCGGCACATTTGACCCCTATAGTTTTGAAAATTTTCATTGTTTTCTGAAAAATTCTATATGTTTCTGATTTAGTCTAGACTTGTTTCTAATGTGGTTTTAGAGGTTTGAGGGCCTGTATAAAGGATAATATGCATGTTATGGATTGGTTTTGATATGATTAATGATATGAATTGAAATTGTAACAGCCCAATTTTGGGCCTAGTCAGAATAGTGGTTTCAGAACCACTATTCCGAGGCCGAAGAAATTATTTTTAATATTATTTTTTGTGTCATAGCATGATTATATAAGTACATGAAAATTTTGGTGAATTAATTTTAGCAATTGTGAGCTTAATTGAGAAAAAAGACTAAATCGCATAAAGGGAAAAAGTTTTGTTTTGCAAGCTAAATGTGTTAAATAGCTAGAGAACCATAAATAGGGGTCTTTAAAGAGCAAATAGACCTTTAGGTAAAGACTTGGACGGCCATAGAGATAAAGAAATTGAAAAGTCAAAATTGGTGGGTATTAGGTGACTTATTTGGTATTAAAATTAAACAAAAAGGAAAAAGTTTTCATCTTTACATCTTTCTTCTTCATCCATCAAAAATACAAGTAAACAGGGGGTTTTGAAAGCTCAAAAATATCAGCCACTCTTCACCTTTGGAAGTAAGTGATTTTGATGGCCTTTCTTGATAATTTTTGTACTTTTGAGACCCTTGTAGCATAATCTAGCTAATGAGGGGACTATTTTACAAAATGGTTGAAAGTATAGGGTTTTTCCATGAGATTATTCATGTGGTTTTCTGAATTTTTATGGAAGAAAATGAGTCTTGGTTGTGTAATAAACAACTTTTGTGAAAGAAGTTTGTATGAAAACACCTAAAAAGGGTTATTTTGTAAAGTTGTAAAATAAGTTGTAAATGTGTGAAATAATTGAAAATGTGAGTTGCTATAGTTATAAAAAGTATTCAGCTAGGCTTGGTAAAGGAGGAAATTCAATAAAAATCTATTTACGAGCCTGATGGCAAAATCGTAATTTTTGTAAAGTCTAAGGGCAAAATTATAGAATGTTTTAATTAATGTAATGATTAAATGAGTTAATTTCATCATGTTAGATCAATAAAATCGAGATTTGGGCTTAAATCGGAAAGTACAAGGTTATTGACTAAAATGGAGTAATTAGCCGAAATGGCATTCGAGGTAAGTTCGTGTGACTAAATAAACATGTTATCCATGTTATTGTTAATATACTTGAAATCTATTTTTCTATGATTGTATTGAATTATATGTTGATGGAATATGATATTCCATTTAAACAAGTAAGTTGTACGTAAATAATGCAAAATTCAATGTTATCATGTATTATACGATTAGTATAGTATGAATTGTTGATTTGCATTGTGAATGAGAGCTAGTGTAAGACATATCTGGGAAATGCATCAGCCTTGAGATATACAAGCTAGTGTAAGACCTGTCTGGGACATGGCGTCAGCTTGCTGTGTGTCAGTGTAAGACTTGTCTGGGACATGGCATCGACATCGATAGATGAGAGCCAGTGTAAGACCTGTCTCAGACATGGCATCGGCCTCGATATATGAAAGTCAATGTAAGACCTGTCTAGGACATGGCATCGACTTTGATGTGCTAGCCAGAGTAAGACCATGTCTGGGACATGGCGTCGGCATCTTATCTTATGTTTGGGGCTATTGAATATCCTGTAGTATTCCAAATGGTTCAACGGGAGATTTACGGTTTATATCGAAATGAGAGAACTTATGACCATGTGGTGAGTGGTACAGGTACTTACCTGAAATTGATGAGACGTGAATTCAATTCATGTTGTATGATTAGTAAGGAATGAATAGGAGCATGTTGAGTAACATAGGTATGTATGCCAAGCTCATGAGAAATGATTTCGGTTTATGATGCACATTGGGTGAAGATGTAAATAGGTAATTCATGCCTATGAGAATGATTTTGTGATGGCCTTGTGATTATAGGTCTATACTTATGATGTATAAATATGTATATTTACCAATGTGGTGAAAATGAATTAATAAGGTGTGATAAACTTAGTATCATTAATTTACACTAAAACAGTTTTGGACAGCAACAGTAGTCCAAATTTGAAAATCCACCAAAAATTATGGAAATTTAGTTAGAGCCTGAATAAAATATGAAATTAAATCTTAATGAGTCTAGTTTCACATAGGAGAAATGGTGTAAGAAAAAGAGTTTTATACTATAAAATATTTAAATTTTTGTGAGACAGAGTCGGAATGATTTCTAAATCCCTTGTTATGTTTTGAGAAAATCATTGAAAATTGTAAAAAAAATAATTATGGGTTACAGTTCATATTCTTAAAATCCTTGATGATTCTATTTTCAAGAGAAATAGACGGGAACATCATCCCAGTCTTGTATTATGAGACAATTAATTTTTAGTAAAGAGGGGTCGGAACTATCAGTCAGCAAGAAAGGGGTAACTTTAAAGATTAAAATGTATTGATTGAATAGACCAAAAATTCTGAAAATGTTATGGTAAGAATTTATTTGAGTCTAGTTTCAGTGAAAATTTGTGGATCTTAATTTGGAGTTCTGTAGCTCCTGATATAAATAATTTAGTGATTGTGACTTGAGAAAACAGCTTGACCTGAACATAGGTAAGTAGGCAATTATGAGAGTATTACCTTGAGATCATGTTGTAAAAATTGGTGGAAACATATTGATAAATTGCTTATTTTTTTTATATGGAATTACTAAGCGTGAAGCTTACTCCCTCCTTTCCATTTATCTTAGCTTTGTCAAGTTAGCTCGGGGTTAGAGATCGTCGGAGGCAGCATCACACTATCAAGTCACTACCTTTGGGATAATGAAGCACATGTTAGAAATTTTCAAGTTAGTGGCATGTATAAGGATCTAGTTTTGTGACATGTGTTAACATGATTTTAGCTAAATGTATTGGCTTATATTAAGTTATATGTATTTGGCCATTAGATGTAGCTCATATTGATTACGGTTGTAACTCTAGCTATTCATGTTATGTCCAATGTTTATGATGTGATTATGTTTGGTTGCCATGCATAGTTGGTAATATGACATGTGTGTTGGATGTATGCTCTATGACCATTTGAGGTTATCATAGTTATGTAGTAATTGTATGTTATAACAACAACATGACGATTGTTAAATATGAGTGCCCGAGGGGTAAGTTGGCAACTTAACATAATGGTAAAAGTGGACACCAAAATGATGGGTCTTACGAATGTGAGTTAATGAATCTAGACTTGGTATTTTATGAGTAGGTGCATTATATGTAAGAGGACATGTCAATGTTATGAATGTGTCTTACTAAGGGGTGTTTAATCACTAAAATGATGCCATGATTTGTGATTTTGATGTGCATAAGGCTGTAAGGGATTACGGGTAACATGAAGGCTTGGAAAATAGCCTAAGTGTTGGCCATACGGGCTGCGACACAATCGTGTGTCTCAATCGTGTGTCTCAATCGTGTGAGGGACACGGCTTGGAGACACTGGCATGTGGCTTGGCCGTGTGGTTTAATTTACATGCTGACATCATAAATAAAGAGTTAAACGACCTGAGGACACGGGCGTGTCTATATGCCCACACGGGTGTGTGACCCTGTTTCATGGGAAAATTTTCTAAGTTTTCCTAGAACTTCTCAAAGTTCTTGGTTTAGTCCCGAATCAATCCTTATGTATGTTTTGGGCTTCGTAAACTCAAATAAGGGACGACATGCATGTGATTGAAAATTTTTAAATTAAAAGAAATTTTATGGCTCGATTTTTATATGTATGTGTATGTTTAAGTCTGATAATGCGTCGTACCTTGTCCCATCATAGGATACAGGTAAGGGGTGTTACAGAAATGTTTATAATTGTTGTTTGTTTTGAAATCAAAACTCTAGTAATGCTCTATAACCCTATTCTGATGATGGATACGGGTTAGGGGTGTTACAAGCATAACAGTAAAAGAGCTTCGGCCAAAATTAGGCAAAAAATAGGGATCTAGAGAAGAAATTCGAGCTTGAAATGTAGATATCTAACATTATTGAACCCCGTTACATATGACATATTTGAGATCGCAGGGGACATCGAGCTCAAGATGATTATCGAATCCCAGTGCTTTAGTGGGAATGTTGTACTAGAGTTATATGCCCACTTTGTTGATGTCGATGAATGCGGCCTGAGCTTGAGAACATTTTTGCCAAATTCCACCTCACATTAAGAAGCAAAAAGTTTGACCACATGATTGTGGGGTGGATTCACATCATTGTTGCAAAGCTTCTACTAGGACACCCAAGAATCATCATCAATGGCGAGACATTCATCAATTTCACCGCTCAATTTCAACTTTTGTGAATATTCGAGCTTATTTGATCACAGGGCCTATGAGACACCCGTACGACATTTTATGAGTGCCTTTGACTTCAACTTTGACATGCCAATGCTAAACCCCAGTAACACTTACATGAGTACAACATCAAGTTATTTTGGTGGGCCTAATAGAAGTGATTTTGGGGTTGATGTTTGATTTACAAGAACAAATTATCTACTCTCGACAACCTCAACCGACGAGGGGACATCTAACCTTGTACATGCGACTGAGATTGATAACGAAGAGGGTTCTAAAATTGATAATGACCCAATATAGGAGTTCGGGACGAATGGTTTAGAAATTGCAGTAATTTCAAAATTAGAGCCCATTCCTGTTGAACCATAAGATGGTGGTTCTGACGATGTAGCTTCGAGCATTGCTCGATGGGATGTGTAATACCCCTTACCCGGCCCGGACGCCGAACTTGAGTCATAAGATGTCACATCAAAAATCAAAACTCACATACATGCACACATAGCTTTAATCAAGAACAACAACTACCATGTTTAAACATTTATAGAAGTGTTCATGTTTAATTTACATTATACGACATTAGAACCGATTTAAATCATAATTGGGGTCCATTTATTAAAATTCCAAAGAAATCAATGTAGGTATCAATACAAGATAGCAGGTATCGGTATTTAGTAAATTAGGTATCGATATTAATATGAAAATTGATACCATTTTAACATTCTATCAATTTTGATTCAAAAGGTTTTATCGATACTTAGATATGTGTATCGGTATTTCTATCACGAGTATCAATATTAGTGATTGGGTATTGATACAAAATTGGGTTACTGTCAATTTGGAAAAATGTTACATTACCGTGGTATTGATACTTTGGTCTTGAGTATCGATACTTGTGCTTAGGATGTCAAAAACACAACAAAAAATATTCATGCTTAAACATTAATTCTTTCCAACATGCATTATCAACCACATTTCAAACATCAAATTGTCCATAAATAAAGTCCAAAGCAACACCAATACTCTATCAGTCCAAAACAATAATAGAATCAATTAAATAATTATAATAATCAACCAAAATCCTAACCCACATTACCTTTATTAAAAATACTCAAAGATATAAAACTACCTACTCAAAAGTTTTATTGCCTTGCTAGGATCACTACCTTGGTTGCTCCACTCACACCAAAAATGTTACTTATCTGCAACGATTTAGTGAGAAGTGTGTGAGATTAAACAATCTTAGTGAATATTTCAGAAATTGCTGCAAAGTATGCACATCAACATAGGTTAATCAAGAGCATTCTCAAGCATATTCGTGTTAGAGTATGCCCAAAGGCCAATCATGAGATGATTGTAATCACATACTTGTTTTAACTTGTTTATTAATTTAAGGCATTGTCATTATTATTTCAGTTTCTTTTTCTTTGCATATAAATAAACTGAACTGAAATAACTTCCTAAGAAACTATGATTATTCTTAAAAAGGTCCTTAGTTAAGTATTATTGTGGGCTTGGACAACAATAATGTATTGAGACTAATGTGTAGTTGATTGATGACAAAGAATTATCATTGACATAGGGATGTCAAATTCAATACATGAGTATTTGTTAAAGAACAACGTATTGGTCAGACCCGCTATGAGTATGTTTCTTGGATTATTGCATACTATTCACAATATTACTCATAGTGATAACTATGTATATTGTAATACCCCTACCCGTATTCATTGCCGGAATAGGGTACGAGGCATTACCGGAGTTTACGAATTAATTTTTTTTTTATATTCAATATAGCCCTTTTATAAATATTTAACCTTCCCTGTAATATTAAATCGAGACCAATCCACATCAACCAAATCAATTCAACATATTTTTATGATAGATTCATGCATTTATATAAAATAACGTCATCACATATCTATAACTGTGTTTGTTAACCATACTAATGGCTCACTTTACATTCATTTCACGTTAACATTTACTTTGTTAGCTTATACATGCCATTGATTTCCAAAATAAAGTTTCTTTATATACCGAAATCCCGAGGTTGATAAAGGTGATGTGTCTCCCACCAAATCCGACCTCCGAGCTCTTAACACTACAAAACAGGAAAAAGGAAACGGGTAAGCACTTTGTGCTTAGTAAGCTCATGTAACAAGAATTATACTTACCTAATATTTTCAATACAATATAATAAACATTCATATATCCATTCAATGCATTATTACCCTAACATGCACAAACTCAACATTCAAGTTAGTACAATAATTTCCATGTATCAATAATATATATATATACCATGATTGATGTACTCATCAATACCATGATTTTCATTCCTTATTATTTTTCATATTTATCCCGTTGAATTTATCGAATTTCAATGGATTTTCAGAGGTACACTTTTAGTGTACAATTCCAGTCCGTCAATTCATATTCATGTGCGACATTTCCATTTCAGAGAGCACACTCCCATGAACCTCAACCTTGCAATGGATTACCATCGAGCTAAATCCTTGCAATATAAACTCATAGAGTATTGTCGGGATTACCGGTCAAAGCTAAATCCCTGCAACGACAATTACTCTAATGAGCTTGGATCCAATTACCGGTCTAGGCTAAATTCAGACCCTAATTGGATTACCGTCCTGCTAAATCCATTTTATACATATTCTTTGGAGGGCTATATCAGATAGGATCACCCGTCCTGCTAGATCCTTTTACCGTCAATTCCTTTTCGAAATCCATCGAATTTTCCTTTCATTCAAACGGATTTCTTCCCATTTTATCAAATATATCAATGTTTCATAAATTTTCATACAATGAACATTCAAATCATATTCATATCAAAAACATACAATCTCAAGTAATTTAAGAATATAATTCAAGTTACACGAACTTACCTTGATACTTGATTGTAAACAGTAAAAATCTATTAATCCTGAACTTTTTCCTTTCCTCGATCTAGCTTCAGATTTGAATCTTCTGGATCTAAATAAATAAATTTAATTATCAATTTAATACATTTCATGTTCATATGCAACATTCTCTATAATTCAACTATTATTTATAGTTCATTCAAAGCTGTCTACTTGAGTCATAGTCACTAAATTATTTATAACTTGAGCTACGGAACTCGAAATTAAGATCCGTTAATTTTCCCTGAAACTAGACTCATATATATTTTTACCATAAAATTTTCAGAATTTTTGGTTTATCCAATCAGTACAGTTTATTCTTCAAAGTCACCCTGTTCTGTTGTCTAACAGTTCTGACCCTTCTTCACTAAAAATAAATTATCTCTTTATACAGAATTCAAATGATGTTCTTGTTTGTTTCTATTAAAATATACTCATTCAGAATTCTATACATATAAATTTAAGTCCCTAATTACTTTTATTCAATTTTTATAATTTCTCAAAGTCAGAACAGGGAACCTGAATTCATTCTGACCTTGTCTCACAAAATTCATTATATCTCAAAATTTACAAATCCATTGCTTACAATATTTCTTCTATGAGAAACTAGACTCAATAAGCTTTAATTACATATTTTGTTCATCTTCTAATTCGATTCCTACAATTTTTGGTGATTTTTCAAAGTTAGTCTACTGCTGCTGTCCAAACTGTTTTAGTGCAAGCTGTTTATTACCATTTTTCCCCTAAGCTTTTAATAAATGATAATTTCGTCCCTACTCAATTAGCCTCTCAATTGAGCTGATTTTTCTCAATTAACATTTTATTCTATCACCTTAAACTAGTTTACAACCTTTAGGAATCAGAATTTCAGCAATAGACTTTAATTCCAAACATTTTCACAATTAGGTCCCAAAAATCAATTTCCATTGAAATTGCCTAATAAAATCATCTCATAAATAAATTAAAGCTTTAATTTCATTCTATTTCATCATAAACTTACAGAACTCAACCATGGTGACTTTAAATTTCATCCATGAAATCAAAAACTAATGAATTTAATAGTAGGATCTAGTTGTAAAAGTCTTAGAAACACAAAAATTACAAGAAAAAGGCAAGGATTAACTCACTTGGTGCAAAAATTATGAAATACCAGCTTAGAGAACCCTCCTATGGCGTTTTTAGCTGCTGGAATTGAAGAGAAATGAAGAGAAATCTAGATATTTCCTATTTAGTCCTAGTTTTATTTAGTTAATTTTGCAATATTCCAATTTTACCCTTAATTTATCAATTTTTCTGCTGATTGCATACCCTTGCCGCCAGCCCAAATAAATTTTGGGTCTAATTACCTTTTAAATCCTTTCTCATTAGACTAATAAGCTATTTAATCACTCTAGCAACTTTTACACCTATTACAATTCAGTCCTTTTCATTTAATTGATTACCCAAACATTAAAATTTCCTAACTAAATTTTAATACCACATTAATAACATTTCATAAATATTTATAAAATTATTTTTGACTCGGTTTTACGAGATAGAGGTCCCGTTACCTTATTTTACCCAATTTCTTCAATAATTTCTTTTTCGAACTAATCACTAAATCGATAAAATTTTCCTATCAATATTTTCATACGATTTTCCTATCATATAAATTTTCAAGCAAAAATATTAAAATAAATTTTTCTTTAAATCGGATCTATGGTTACGAAACCATTGTTCCGATAACCTTGAATTTAGGCCATTACAACTCTCCCCCCCTTTTAAGGATTTTCGTCCTCGAAAATCTTACCAGTAAAGAGGTTTGGGTATTGTTTCCTCATTGCCTCCTCCGGTTCCCGTGTTGCTTCCTCAATCCCTTGCTTTTGCCACAATACTTTCACCAAATTTATCTTTTTATTTCTAAGCTCTTTTGTCTCCCGTGCCAATATCTTGACCGGTTCTTCACTGTAAGTCATATCCGGTTGAATCTCTACTTCTGTTGGAGAAATAACATGTGAAGGATCTGATCGATATCGTCGTAACATAGATACATGAAAAACATTATGGATTCTATCAAGTTCCGGTGGTAATGCCAATCGATAAGCGACGGTCCAATTCTTTCTATGATTTCATAGGGCCGATAAATCTTGGACTCAATTTACCCTTTCGACCTAATCGAAGAACTTTCTTCCAAGGAGACACTTTCGAAATACCTTGTCACCGACTTGAAATTTAATCTCTTTTCGCTTAAGGTCGGCATATGATTTTTGACGATCGGAAGTCGCTTTTAGACTATCTCGAATAACCTTTACTTTTCTTTCGCTTCCGAATCAAATCAACCCCATGTATCTTCCTTTCATTGAGCTCATTCAATATAACGGTGTTCTACATTTTCTACCATACAAAGCTTCATACGGAGCCATTTTAATACTAGACCGATAATCGTTATTGTAAGCAAATTCAATCAAAGGTAGATACCTCTCCCAATTACCTTCAAACTCTAGTATACAACATCGGAGCATATCTTCCAATACTTGAATTACACGCCAGATTGACCATCCGTTCGAGGATGAAATGCAAGGTTGAAATACAACCGAGAACCCAAGGCTTCTTGCAATTTGTCCCTAAACGAGACGTAAATCGGGATCTCTATCGATATAATGGAGACAGCACTCCATGTAACCCGACAATCTCGGATATGTACAGTTCAAACTAGTTTATCTAAAGAATAATCCATACGCATTCGGAATAAAGTGAGTGACTTTGTCAATCGGTCTACAATCACCCAAATAGCATCTTTTTCCTGAGACAAAGGTAGCTCGATACAAAATCCATAGTGATTCTTTCCCATTTCCATTCCGTATAGTAATTGGTCAAGTAACCTCAAGGTACCGATGTTCACTTTAACTTGTTGACATATTAAACACCTTGATACAAACTCGAGATATCACGTTTCATTCCCGACCACCAAGACATCTTTTTCAGATCATTATACATTTTATTACTCCCGGATGTACGGACATAGTACTACTGTGGGCCTCGCGTAGAATCTTTCAGATGAGCTCAATTCGAGGTACACATACCCTACCTCGAATAATAAACAATCATCGTAACCAATCAAATTCGAATCATTACCGACTCACACTGTGTCTGCTTAACTCAGTAACTTCTCATCATTCTTCCGAGCTTCACATATTTGTTGTAAAATGTCGGTTTAGCTCTCAATTCAGCTAGGATTGAACCATCATCACCAATGATAACCGGGTATTCATAGCTCGTAAAGCAAACAGAGATTTTCGGCTCAAAGCATCAGCTACAACATTAGCCTTACCCGGATGATAATCAATAATCAAATCATAGTCCTTTATTAGTTCAAGCCACCTGCGCTGTCTCAAATTCAAATCTTTCGTGTCATCAAATATTTCAAGCTTTTATGATCAAGATAAATATGACATTTCTCACCGTACAAGTAATGTCGCCATATCTTCAACAATAAATACAATAGCAGCTAATTCAAGATCATGTACTGGGTAATTTCTTTCATGTGGTTTAAGTTGTCTTGAAGCATAGGCTATTACTTTACCTTCTTGCATCAAAACACAACCTAAACCATTTAATGAGGCATCACAGTAAATAACAAATTCCTTACCCGGTTCAGCCGCACTAATCTGGTGCTTTCGTTAATAGGTCTTTCAATCGGTTGAAACTTTGTTGACATTCATCACCCACTCGAACTTTACATCTTTTCGCAATAATCGAGTCATTGGAGAAGCTATCATAGAGAATCCTGTACAAATCTCCGATAATAACCACTAAACCCAAGAAACTTCTAACTTCGGATACATTCTTGGTGGACTCCAATTGACAATAGTGAGATTTTACTTGGATCTACCCCGATGCCTTGGCAGATACAATGTGTCCAAGAAAACTCACTTCTCCAAGCCAAAATTCACATTTCTTGAATTTAGCATACAACCGCTTCTCTCGTAGAATTTGCAACACAATTCTCAAATGTTCGCATGTTCTTCTTCATCCCGAGAATAAACCAAAATATCATCAATGAATACTACTACAAATCTGTCTAAGCACGGTCTAAATGTCCGGTTCATCAAATCCATGAATATCTGCAGTGCATTAGTTAGCCCAAACGGCATAACTAGAAACTCATAATGCCCGCACACGGTTCTAAAGGCTGTTTTTGGCACATCCGACTCCTTTACCCAGAATCGATAATAACTCGATCAAGATCAATCTTTGAAAACATAGTAGCACCTTTCACTGATCAAATAAATCATCAATCCGGTAACGGATACTTATTCTTTATGGTTACTTTATTGTTGCCAGTAGTCGATACACAATCTCAAAGACCCATCTTTCTTTTTCACAAATGTAACCGAGCACCCCAAGGTGAATGACTCGGTCGAACAAAACCCCCATCAACAAGCTCTTGCAATTGTGTCTTTAACTCTTTTAATTCTATAGGAGCCATCCCAGACGGAGCTATGGAGATCGGAGTAGTTCCTAATCAAATCTATAGAAAATTCCACTTCTCTTTCGGTGGCAATCCTGGTAATTCTTCCGAAACACATCGAAAATTCACATACCATCGAATCGCTCAGTATCTTTGACTCGAGATACCTTGGTCGAGTACATAAGCCAAGTAAGCATCATACCCTTTTGACATACCTCAGGTCGCCATTATCGAAATCATATCGATAACCCTCTGTTCGATCGATTTCACCCGAGCAACTCACCATTCGCATTTTAACACAATATATTTTTGTTTACAATTTACTACCGCATCATGTGGGTTAACCAATCCATACCCAATATCACGTCAAATTCATCAAATGGCAAGAACATCAAATCACCGAAACAATAACCTCTTACCATCGGTGGACAATTTTTACAAATTTTATCCACTAACACAGACTGGCCCAGGGGGTTTGAGACTTTAACCACAAATTCAGTAGGTTCAACAGATAAATGTTTAACAATTGCAAGTTTAACACATATATATGAATGCGTAGAACCAGGATCAATCAATGCAAGAATATCAAGATCAAGTAAAGAAAATGTACCAAGAATAACATCGGTGTCAAGCATCTTCTCCGCACGAATGGCATATGTCCTAGCAGTGCTCGTACCTCGGGCCTACCTATAGTATCTTTTGTAGCTCCTCGACTACCACTGACACTACCGGATGGTCGAGGTGGTCTGCCCCTCGAAACTAGATTACTCGGCTTCGATATATGTTCAACTTCTTTTTCAACCCTTTCTGGACAATCTCTGGGGAAATGGTCAAAAGAACCACATCAGTAATAAGCCCCACTCTTAAATCGGCATTCACCAAAATGAGCTTTATTACAGTACTGACATCTCGGTTTAGGAGTGCCAACACTGCCAACACTGGTCACAGATGGAGTAGAAGGCCTTGGATTAGTGCGTTGAGAACCTCGCTCTTTGCCCGAATACCCAATGGCTGAAGTAGAACGATCCTGATATTTCTTCAATTTCTTTGAAGCAGAAAACTGGGATTTTCCCATCGGTCTTTTACTAAAAATTCGAGCTTCCCTCTCAGCCTGTTTCTTTTCTTTGTTCAATTCTTCGCTTTATAAGCTCTCTCGCCAATGTAGCAAACTCTCGAATTTCAAGAATTCGATCAAGAACTTAATGTCTTCATTCAACCCTTCTTGAATCGTTTGCACATTTTTCGACTGCACTCCATTCTCGAGCATATTTACTCAATCGAACAAATTCTCTTTCATATTCAGACATCGATCTATTGCCCTATTTTAGCTCAAGAAATTCTTTTCTTTTTTCGGTCAAGGAACCTCTGGTGATATATTTTTTTCGAACTCGGTGCAAAGAATTCCCATGTAATTTCTTCTTTCGAACAACCAAGCTTTAGTATTCCACCAATGGTAAGTCAGTATCTTTTAGCAAGTGAGACGGCACATTTCGGACATTCTTCCGGTGTACAAGATAATTCTTCCGAACCCGAGTAGTATTTTCTAACCGAATTCAGCCCGCTCGAATCATCATCAATCGCTGCTCAAATTCTTCTACCCCATATTTTCGAATTTTATCTATGGAGCTTTCCTTTTCTCGATGATTCAAGACTGCACCTTGTGGGATCTCGGGAACCGTGAAGGAGCAGGAGGGAAGCTTGAACTTGCTGCACTACTGAGGTTAGTTCTTAAGTATTGATTAAACCATTCATTCATCATTTGAAAGAAGGTTGTTTTTGCCTCCTCCCTCGATCCTCCTGTCTCGGGCCTTCTATCGCTAGTTTCTTCTCTTTATATGAAGCTAGAGCATGACTCCCGACTTCCTCAGATTGAGCTCGATCGGATGACATTACTATAAGAAAACACATTTTAAATGGTCGAGATATCACACTATCAATAATACTTTAAATGGCATGTATAGCTAATCTCAGATTTGCTACATCGGTCCTAGAACCGCTAAACCGTAGCTCGATACCAATAAATGTAATACCCTACCCGTATTCATTGCTAGGAATAGGGTACGAGGCATTACCGAGTTTACTTAATTAATTTTTTTATATTCAATATAGCCCTTTTATAAATATTTAACCTTCCTGTAATATTAAATCGAGACCAATCCACATCAACCAAATCAATTCAACATATTTTTATGATAGATTCATGCATTTAAATAAAATAATGTCATCACATATCTATAACTGTGTTTGTTAACCATACTAATGGCTAACTTTACATTCATTTCACGTTAACATTTACTTTGTTAGCTTATACATGCCATTGATTTCCAAAATAAAGTTTCTTTATATACCGAAATCCCGAGGTTGATAAAGTGTGATGTGTCTCCACCAAATCCGACCTCCGAGCTCTTAACACTACAAAACAGGAAAAAGGAAGCGGGTAAGCACTTTGTGCTTAGTAAGCTCATGTAACAAGAATTATACTTACCTAATATTTTCAATACAATATAATAAACATTCATATATCCATTCAATGCATTATTACCCTAACATGCACAAACTCAACATTCAAGTTAGTACAATAATTTCCATGTATCAATAATATATATATATACCATGATTGATGTACTCATCAATACCATGATTTTCATTCCTTATTATTTTTCATATTTATCCCGTTGAATTTATCGAATTTCAATGGATTTTCAGAGGTACACTTTTAGTGTACAATTCAGTCCGTCAATTCATATTCATGTGCGCACATTTCCATTTCAGAGAGCACACTCCTTGAACCTCAACCTTGCGGCGGGATTACCATCGAGCTAAATCCTTGCAATATAAACTCATAGAGTATTGTCGGGATTACCACCAAAGCTAAATCCTCGCAACGACAATTACTCTAATGAGCTTGGATCGAATTACAGTCCAAAGCTAAATTCAGACCCTAATTCGGATTACGTCCGGCTAAATCCATTTTATACATATTCTTCTGGAGGGCTATATCGAATAGGATCACCCGTCCTGCTAGATCCTTTTACCGTCAATTTCTTTTCGAAATCCATCGAATTTTCCTTTCATTCAAACGAGATTTCTTCCCATTTTATCAAATATATCAATGTTTCATAAATTTTCATACAATGAACATTCAAATCATATTCATATCAAAAACATACAATCTCAAGTAATTTAAGAATATAATTCAAGTTACACGAACTTACCTTGATACTTGATTGTAAACAAGAAAATCTATTAATCCTGAACTTTTCCTTTCCTCGATCTAGCTTCAGATTTGAATCTTCGGATCTAAATAAATAAATTTAATTATCAATTTAATACATTTCATGTTCATATGCAACATTCTCTATAATTCAACTATTATTTATAGTTCATTCAAAGCTGTCTACTTGAGTCATAGTCACTAAATTATTTATAACTTGAGCTACGGAACTCGAAATTAAGATCCGTTAATTTTCCCTGAAACTAGACTCATATATATTTTTACCATAAAATTTTCAGAATTTTTGGTTTATCCAATCAGTACAGTTTATTCTTCAAAGTCACCCCTGTTCTGTTGTCTAACAGTTCTGACCCTTCTTCACTAAAAATAAATTATCTCTTTATACAGAATTCAAATGATGTTCTTGTTTGTTTCTATTAAAAATAGACTCATTCAGAATTCTATACATATAAATTTAAGTCCCTAATTACTTTTATTCAATTTTTTATAATTTCTCAAAGTCAGAACAGGGGAACCCGAATTCATTCTGACCTTGTCTCACAAAATTCATTATATCTCAAAATTTACAAATCCATTGCTTACAATATTTCTTCTATGAGAAACTAGACTCAATAATCTTTAATTACATATTTTGTTCATCTTCTAATTCGATTCCTACAATTTTTGGTGATTTTTCAAAGTTAGTCTACTGCTGCTGTCCAAACTGTTTTAGTGCAAGCTGTTTATTACCATTTTTCCCCTAAGCTTTTAATAAATGATAATTTCGTCCCTACTCAATTAGCCTCTCAATTGAGCTGATTTTTCTCAATTAACATTTTATTCTATCACCTTAAACTAGTTTACAACCTTTAGGAATCAGAATTTCAGCAATAGACTTTAATTCCAAACATTTTCACAATTAGGTCCCAAAAATCAATTTCCATTGAAATTGCCTAATAAAATCATCTCATAAATAAATTAAAGCTTTAATTTCATTCTATTTCATCATAAACTTACAGAACTCAACCATGGTGACTTTAAATTTCATCCATGAAATCAAAAACTAATGAATTTAATAGTAGGATCTAGTTGTAAAAGTCTTAGAAACACAAAATTACAAGAAAAGGCAAGGATTAACTCACTTGGTGCAAAATTATGAAATACCAGCTTAGAGAACCCTCCTATGGCGTTTTTAGCTGCTGGAATTGAAGAGAAATGAAGAGAAATCTAGATATTTCCTATTTAGTCCTAGTTTTATTTAGTTAATTTTGCAATATTCCAATTTTACCCTTAATTTATCAATTTTTCTGCTGATTGCATACCCTTGCCGGCCAGCCCAAATAAATTTTGGGTCTAATTACCTTTTAAATCCTTTCTCATTAGACTAATAAGCTATTTAATCACTCTAGCAACTTTTACACCTATTACAATTCAGTCCTTTTCATTTAATTGACTACCCAAACATTAAAATTTCCTAACGAAATTTTAATACCACATTAATAACATTTCATAAATATTTATAAAATTATTTTTGACTCGGTTTTACGAGATAGAGGTCCCGTTACCTTATTTTACCCAATTTCTTCAATAATTTCTTTTTCGAACTAATCACTAAATCGATAAAATTTTCCTATCAATATTTTCATACGATTTTCCTATCATATAAATTTTCAAGCAAAAATATTAAAATAAATTTTTCTTTAAGTCGGATCTATGGTTACGAAACCATTGTTCCGATAACCTTGAATTTAGGCCATTACATATATGATCTTCAAACTTGCGATCATCATTGTCCCAACATTGTGAGTTGTATGTTTTGATACAGTCAAAATGTCTACCGTAACAAGTTGTACTATAAAGACAGCTGTTGGATGTACCACAATCCATGTAATGAGATATGGTTGATCAAGATAGGATTTATCCCTCCTATATAATGGGTGCAATATCTTAGGCCTCTTGATGGAGTGAGATTAAAAATGTATGACCATATTCGAATAAGTTGATATGAGATATCATACTTATTTGTTATTATAGTCTACTCAGAAAATCAATAAATATGAGATTGGACTATACAAGTATGACTATTCCATGACTTGTGTCCAATCTAGATATTAAGGATAAAAGGATATAATACATCAAAAGATTATCACAAAAAGGTTATGTCGAATCAGAACTTCTTCTTACTTGGATGGCAATGATGCATTGCTAGATGCTACTCATTACTTATAATCTTAGAAATGTTCTAGTATTACTATCAATGCTACAAGAGCCTACAGGGTCACACTCTATACTTGAAACGAACAAAATCAAAATACATTTGGTATTGTATTTAATTGTCGATGAATTAAATTGATTGTTGAATTAATTTAATTTGATATTAAATGTTTAACACATTATATGTACAAATTTGTTGTAAACAAATATAGAACATAAATTAATTAATATATGAATTTGATTCATAAAAATATTAATTGTATATATTTTACCAAATTTATTAATATAAAAGTTATATTAATTAATTTCAGTCAAAATATAAAATATATGGTAATTAATATTCTTCTGAAAAAATATAATTAATATATGAATTTGATTCATACAAAATATTAATTGTATATATTTTATTGAATTTATTAATATAAATAGTTATATTAATTAATTTCAGTCAAAATAATAAAACACATGGAAATTAATATTCTTTTGGAAAGAATATAATTAATATATGAATTTGAATAATACAAAATATTAATTGTATGTATTGTACCAAATTTATTAATATAAATAGTTATATTAATTAATTTAGGTCAAAATATAAAAGACATAGAAATTAATATTCTTTTGGAAAAATATAATTAATATATGAATTTAATTTATACAAAATATTAATTATCTATATTTTATCAAATTTATTAATATAAAAGTTCTATTAATCAATTACGGTCAAAGTATAAAAGACATGTAAATTAATATTCTTTTGGAAAGAATATAATTCCTTTTCTAACTTTCCATTTGCCTTCTCTATTAATAAGAGAATAATCCTAATTTTCCTTTTTTTTAATATGTGATATCAAAGAGGATAAATGAATAATAATCCGTTACACCATGCTTGGTTGGGGTGAATGGAATAAGGTTGCAATGGAATAGAGCTGTAATCAATAATTCAATTGTTTAGTTCAATGGAATGGAATAGAGTTGTAATAGTATTATTGTGTTTAGTTGAATGGAATAGATGTTGTAATAGCATAAGAAAAGAGGCTTAAATGTCTATAATACCCTTAGCGAATTTTTTCGTAGATGATTATGGTTATTGTTATTAAATTTTAATAGGATTGTTATTAAATATAATTCAATAAAATAAAAATAAATAATTTAATCATATTTTAACATAATTATTTTAATATCAATAAAAACCTTTATTATCAAATATTTATAATAAATATAAATTATTTAATAAAATATACTAGACGTGAAGAAAATTTTACTAAGGTAAATTTTCACTATGTTATTTACCTTATGTCAAATATAATGTAAATCATATGTTATGTTATTTAAAATAGTTTTAGATAAGTTCAAAAAATATATTTAAATTTCCATTGAAAATAATTTTAAATATATTTTATTGAAATCTTCTTTCCAGTTTCTGATGACTCCACTTCCAGCAATCGTGACCACCATTGTTTGTCGCCATAATCTTACCCAAAAAATTTTCCAAATTCATCTCTTGCAACTTTTCAATCTCAATAATTCATTTTTCAATTCATTTTCTCTAAAAATCACCATAAAAGCATAAATCTACGAAAGAAATTGAAAAAAATCCAATTAAATCCATGTTGGTTGCCACTCCAAATGCTCCAATTTGTATATATGTTCTTCCTCCTCGTCTCCTCTTTCACTTTTGTAATTTTTGAGCATCCAAAACTTTTTTTACATGCATAACCAAAATCTTGAGAGAGAGAAATTATGGATTACTTTTTATTTGGTATTTTGATTTACATGAAATTTTTTGGTTTGTCATATTTTTCAATTATGGAATATTTTTGGTTTGGTATTTTGTTAAATTTTGAGTTTTGTGAACGATGGTATCGTGGGTATTTCTGGAATAATTTTTTTGAGGCTATTGCTTGTGGTATTGAATAGGCTATTCTTAGGGGTGAGCTCTAATTGACTATTGCAAATTTATTCATGGTTTGGTTGTAATAGGCTATTCGGTTGAATGATATTCAAGTGAACTAAACACATAAGTTGTATAACTCATTGAACCAGCCCAAAATTTATTAGCTATTCATGTCAACCAAACATGTTGTTAATGTGTTAAGGTTACCAACTTAATAAAATAAAGTTCTAGCAATCGTTTTTATTATCCTCTCTGAAAAATTCAAGAAAAAGTGGCTGTTCGTTTTTGATGGGGTGGACTACGTAGAGGTCGAGACGTTTTCGTTATGGCTTGGAATCGACATCGAATCGGTAGCATCCTTTCAACATTCTCAGTAAAAAAGGTATATTTTCAACCCTATTTCAACCTGATTCATTCCTTGTACATGGATCCTTAGCTGTGGATCGTCAGAATAATTTTTCCACTGCACCACAGGGTGTACTGGCTGTCCCAACAATTGTATCAGAGCCACTTGTACAATATGTATTCGAGATTAAATATATTGGTTGATGCGATTGTATGAGATACATGTTGTATACTATGTTTGATATGGACTGTGTTTGGAAATGCATGGTTCTAGCCCAATAGCCCATTTAATTTATTATTTGTAAATGTTGTAATTTTATAAATACGACCTGCATGTCGTGGCTATATTTCTCTTGTTTTTCTCTTCTCATCTTACTCCTTCATATATAAAATGAGTTTCTATAATTGTAAATTGTACGAGTTGATATGAACTAGAGAAAAAGAAGTCTGGGCTACCTAAAGTGGAAAAGAAGCTTGAGAAGATTCATAAACCTTTAGGATTCCTTACGGTTTTACCATTGGCTTAGGAGGAATCACCTTAGTTTTATGGGCTATAACTATTGTATTTATTTACTACTTTATATTTTTCTTGTATATGATACAATTGATGATATGTTAGCATGCATGTTATAGGATATTGATAAGATCAATTAAAGGATTAAATGGGCACATGATGACCATTAATGGTGAGATTAATTTAATTTAAAAGCCCTTTAATAAAATATTAAGTTAAGATTGCCTTTCAATATTTACCCTCATTAAAGCCTAGATCGATACAATGTGGGTTCTGCTAAAGCAAAATGTATCTATCTTGGTCAAACACGAAGAAGAAGCAAGTGATATTCATCGGTTATGATATTGGTTAATGCCTTAACTAGGTTACTCTAATAGGACTAGATACCTAGAGGCAAGAGATTTGGATAAATCATGAGATGATTGGAACAAAATAGAGGAGTAACATGTGATGTAATTAAGAAGCAAGTGAATCGAATACACATTTCATATAATCATTCATTTTCTCAGAATGCCCGTTGAACCATTCGAAATCATAAAGATATGTGGATAGCTCGAAAAGCTCATACAATGCCAACGTCCCAGACGTGGTCTTACATGTAATCAAATATCGATGCCACTATCCCAGACAGGGTCTTACACGAAATCAAATACGATGCTGATGTCCCAGACATGGTCTTACACGTAAATCATAAGTCGATGCCAACGTCCCAGACGTGGTCTTACATGAGAACACATATATTGGATCCTATGTCATGACATATGTATCCTAACTATTCCTAGGGTTCGTACGAGGCTTTTCTTATTTCGAAACTTTGTCAATACTTTCTCGGATATCTTATATTCAAGGAATAAAGCCATTCTCTATTGTTCAATAGCATATAAGCATAAAGAAACCATTTCAAATACATTTATTTGTATATAGACTTACCTCGTATGGATTCGGATAGACGGAATCGACTACTCTACGACTTTCGACTTTCCCCGATCTAATTTTGTTTTCTTTAGTTCTTGATCTATATAAATTCAAATTTAACTCTTTTATTCACCAAATCATTCAAATCAATCCAAAAACACATATTTAGGGCATTTTACAAATTAGCCCTCACATTTTCACATTTTGACATTTTAGTCCCTAATTCACAAAATCACAAAATACTCAAAATTTCCTTAGACACATGCTTGGCCGAATATCAAGCCCACATATTTCATTTATTTCATATTTTAGTCCTTCAAAAATCTCATTTTTACAATTTAGCCCAAATCACTCAAATTCATCAAAAATTCAAAGACAAAACATGTTAACCTAACATCTTTCATTTCCTCTCAACTAACTTTACAAAACTCATAATTTCATCAAGGGCTCAACTCAAAAGCATAAAAAAAATTAGAAATTAAGACATGGGCTTGATAATATACAAAGCAACAATCGCAAAAACGTAGAAATTATTGAAAACAGATCAAAACACATACCTCGATCAACATCAAAGTGTCGAAACCCTAAGAGTTCTTTTCTTTCTTTTTTCATTGATGAATTCGGCTAGATGAACATAAAAATGGCCTAAGTTTTATGTTTTGTTTAATAAATCATATATTAATTCATCAATTACCATTTTACCCTTGCATTATAAAATTTAAAACATTAATATCATGGCCATAATTGTCCACTCAAACTTTCAGTGGTCAAATGACCACATAAGGACCTCACAATGAAAGAGACGTAGCAATTAGGCACTTTAACAAATAGAATACAAATTTTACATTTTACGCGATTAGGTCCTTTTATCAAATGAAGCACACAAACGATTAAATTTTCATACGAAACTTTCACACATGTCAATTCACATATTATAATCATAGAAAATAATATTAAAATATTTTTCTAACTCGGATTTGTGGTCTTAAAACCACTATTTTGACTAGGGTCTAAACCGACAATTCTCCCCCTTAGGGATTTTCGTCCTCGAAAATCTTACCATTGAACAGATTCAGATATTGTTGTCTTATAATATCTTTGAGCTCCTACGTAGCCTTTTCAATACTGTGCCAATGCCACATCCCTTTTATTAACGAAATTTTCTTATTTCGCAATTCTTTAACCTTACGAGCTAGGATATGAATTAGTTCTTCGTCGTAAGTCGTATCAGACTGAATCTCAATCTTAGACGGAGGAATTACATGCGAAGGATCGGATCTGTATCGTCAAAGCATCGATACGTGAAATACATTGTGAACCTTTTCTAACTCAGATGGCAACAACAAATGATAAGCAACTGGCCTGATACGCTCAATAATCTTATACGACCTGGTGAACCTCAGACTCAGTTTGCCTTTTCTGCCAAATCGAAGTGCTTTCTTCCACGGTGAGAATTCCAAAAACACTTTGTCTCGAATCTCAAATTCAATTTCGTTTCAAATCTGCATGTGATTTCTAACGATCGAAAGTTGCTTTCAAATTATCTCGGATCACTTTTACTTGCTGTTCAGTCTCTTTTATCAAGTCAATCCCATGAATCTTATTCTCGCTAAGCTCAGTCCAATACAAAGGTGTACGACATTTTCTACCATATAAGGCTTCGTATGATGCCATTTTGATGCTCGATTGAAAACTGTTATTATAAGAAAATTCAATCAAAGGCAAATACTATTCCCACGAACTTTCAAACTCAAGAATGCAACATCTCAACATATTCTCGAGAATTTGAATAATCCACTTGGATTGACAATCTGTTTGTGGGTGAAAAGAAATACTGAAGTGCAATTTCGTACCCAAAGCATCTTGCAATTTCTTCGAAAATTGCGATGTGAATCTCGAATCTCTGTCTGACACAATAGATAATGGCACACCATGCAATCTTACAATATCAGAAATGTATAACTCAGCAAATCAAGTGAGTAATCGGATCGTACCAGACTAAAATGGGCTGATTTCGTCAATCGATCAACTATAACCCAAATTGCATCTTTCTTTCTTGGAGATAGGGGCAAACCTGAAACAAAGTACATTGTCACTCTATCCTATTTCCATTACGGAATTATAATCGGCTGTAACAAACCATAGGGCACTTGATGTTCAGCTTTAACTTGTTGACAGATTAAGCATTTCGCAACAAATTTAGAGATATCACGTTTCATACCAAGCCACCAATAAAGCTATTTCAGATCATTATACATTTTCGTACTACTCGGATGAACAGATAAACGACTATTGTGAGATTCATTCAAAATCATCTAAATCAATTCTAGATTTCTCGGAACACAAATTCGATCTCAGAATATCAGACAATTATCTTTATCAACTCTGAATTCTGAACCAGAATCTAGATCACACTAAGCTCGTTTTGTTATAATCTCATTATCAACTTTTTAAGCATCAATAATCTGTTGTAAGAACAACGGTCTCACTTTCAATTCAGCTAAGACCGAACCATCATCGGACAAAACCAAATGAGTATTCATCGTATGCAATACAAATAGTGATTTTTGACTCAAAGCATCAGCAACAACATTTGTTTTTCCTTGATGATAATCAATCACAAGATCATAGTCTTTTAGCAATTCTAACCACTTTCTTTGTCATAGATTCAGATCTTTCTGAGTCATCAGATATTTCAAACTCTTATGATCATAATATACATGACATTTCTCACCAAACAGATAGTGGCGCCAAATTTTGAAAGCAAACACAATCACAGCTAATTCCGGATTGTGCGTCAGATAGTTTTTTCGTGTGACTTTAACTCGAAGCATAAGCAATGACTTTGCCTTCCTGCATCAAAACACATCCCAGACCGTTCAACGAAGCATCACTATAGATCACAAATTCTTTACCCGATTCAAGTTGTACTAACACTGGAGCTTCAGTCAATAGGGCTTCCAATTGATCAAAGCTTTTCTGACACTTTTCGGGCCATTCAAAATTCATATCTTTCTAAAGCAGTTTCATTAACGGAGTTGCAATCATAGAAAAGCCTTTTACAAACTGTCTATAATAACTGGCCAAGTCCCAAAAAATTGCAAACTTTGGAGACATTTCTCGGAGGCTTTCAATCCAAAATAGCTGAAATTTTGCTCGGATCAACTTGAATACCTGATGCTAATACAATATGGCCCAGAAAACTGACTTCTCATAATCAGAATTCATATTTGCTAAACTTCGCATATAATTGCTTATCACACAAAGTCTATAATACTATTCTTAGATGCTCGGTATGCTCAGATTCATCACGCGAATAAATCAATATGTCATCAATGAATACGACAACAAATCGATCAAAATGCAGTCTGAAAATTTTGTTCATCAAATCCATAAAGATAGCAAGTGCATTAGTTAATCCGAAAGGCATAACTAAGAACTCATAGTGGCTGTACCTCGTTCTGAATGTGGTTTTTGGAATGTTTGAGTCTTTTACTCACAACTGATAATAACTGGATCTCAAATCTATCTTTGAAAACATAGTAGCTCTTTTCAACTGATCAAACAAATCATCAATTCGAGGCAGAGGGTATTTATTCTTGATACTCACTTTATTCAACTGACGATAATCAATACATATTCTCATCGTGCTATCTTTCTTTTTCACAAACAAAATAGGAGCACCCCAAGGTGAGAAACTCGGTCTAGGAAACCCTCTATTGGTCAATTCTTGCAACTGAGACTTTAACTCTTTTAATTTAGTTGGAGCCATTCTATACGGAGCTACCAAAATTGGAGTAGTTCCCGATACTAAGTCAATGCCAAATTCAACTTCTCGTATTGAAGGTAATCCCGAAAGTTATTCAGGAAACATATCAGGGAATTCACAGAAAACAGGCATTGATTCAACCCTTTTTTCTGACACTTTCGAATCAATCACATAGGCAAAGTAAGCTTCACAACCTTTTCTCACAATGCTCAAAGCTTTCATTGACGAAATCACAATCAGTAACCCATTTAAATCACTGGATTCAATTCGAACTATTTCATCATTCTTGCATCTCAAATCAATATTTTTTGGTTTGCAATTCACAACAACATCATTCAAAGTTAACCAATCCATACCCAGAATTATATCAAACTCATCAAAGGGTAATAACATCAGATCAGCCGAAAAACAAATGTCTCGAAACATTAACGGACAATTCTTGCAGATCAACCAAAACACATCTGCCTAAGGGGTTCGATAGTCTAATCATAAATTTAGTAGACTTTACAGGAAAGGTCCTACTGGATACTAAATTCATGCATATATACGAATGTGTTGATCCAGGATCTATCAAAGCAATCACAAAGGTATCATAAAGTGTGAAAATACCTGTTATAACATCTGGAGACGAAGCTTCCTCACGAGCTCGAATGGCGTAGGCTCTGACAGGTGCACGAGCCTCAGATCGAATAGCAGTATCTTTAGTTCCCTTCTAGCTACCACTCACATTACCCGTATTTTTGGGAGGTCTACCACGAGTTGCATTGCCACTCGGCTTCAGATTTTGTGCAATTTCTTGCTCGACAGACTCAGGGAAATCACGGATAAAATGGTCTAATGATCCATATTTGAAACAAGCCCGATCATACAGTCTACAATTGTCGGGATGTCTTTTACCATAGTGTTTACACTTGGG
The DNA here is from genome assembly GCF_025698485.1 of Gossypium arboreum. Classification (NCBI taxonomy): domain Eukaryota; kingdom Viridiplantae; phylum Streptophyta; class Magnoliopsida; order Malvales; family Malvaceae; genus Gossypium; species Gossypium arboreum. Next base: position 31,255,025 of record NC_069081.1, read on the forward strand.
TCGATCAGATCTAGCATTTCCAACACTAGCAACGGAAGTAGCTAGAGCTCTAAAGATCAAATACGATCTAGCACTATCTCTACTCGAATGTCCCATATTAGCCTTTGAATTGCTAAAATCATCTCAGAACTTCTTTAACGCAGACTGAAATGATTTACTTGTAAATCTCTTTCTCAGGTCTCTAGCTTCAAAATCAACTTTTCTTTTCTCTTTCCTTAGCTCTTCAGCTTTACATACTCGTTCAACAAGCATAACAAATTCTTTTATTTTTCAAATCCTGACTAACAATTTGATGTCTTCATTCAAGCCATCTTCGAATCTCTTACACATGATTGCTTTAGTTGAAACACATTCTCTTGCATACTGACTCATTCTCACAAATTCTCGCTTGTATTCAGTAACGACATACGGCCTTGTGTAAGTTCAAGAAACTCTTTACGTTTCTGCTCAATGAACCTTTGACTGATATATTTCTTTCAGAATTTAGCTTGAAAGAAATCCTACGTAACTCGCTCTATTGGAACCACAGATATAAGTGTCTTCCACCAATGATACGTCGTATCTCTCAGAAGTGAAACGACACATTTTATGCATTCATCCGGAGTCAAAGACAATTCATCAAACACTCGTACTGTATTCTCTAACCATAACTCAGCTCTTTCAGCATCATCATTTGTTGTAGCACGGAATTCTTCAGCTTCGAATTTTTTAATCTTATCAACCAGAGGCTTAATCAACTGATTCGAATTAGCTTGTGACATAGCAGGAACTTGCAGAGGTTTAAGTGAGGTTGGGGGTTGTTGAACAGCCGGATTAGTTCTAATGTATTGGGTGAACCAATCATTCATCATCTGATAGAAGGCTTGTCTAGCCTCTCTATCATGGCTACTCGTAGTCGGTCTAAAACTAGATGGCGCTGTCCCTTGCGTGGCAACTATGGCTCTCTTGGGATCCATTTACTATATAAAAACACATTTTCATTGTCAGGATTCATCATACTATCATAGTTCATAAATATGGCATGTATAGCTAGACTCACATACACTACGTTAGTCTTAGAATCGACTAAATCTTAGCTCTGATACCAACCAAATGTAACACCCCTAACCCGTATCCATCGCTGAACTAGGGTTAAAGGCGTTACCGAATGAATCGAAACATTTTACGAACAATTCATAAACTTCATTCAAAATCGTAGTAATACATCATAATAGAGTCCCTTATATAGTTCATCAAGACCTTAAACATGTATTAGAAAGGGTTCGGGACTAAACTGAGCTCATACAAAATTTTTTTATAACTTAAACATTTTGCAAAGTTGTATAGGTCACATGCCCATGTGAATAGGCCGTATGCCTCACACGGCATTAGACACGCCTGTGTGTCTAGATCTTGTCAAAATAGGGCATACATACTGACTTGTCCACACGGCCACGAGACACGCCCGTGTGCCAGGCCATGTGAAAATTAGGGAGGAGACTGACTTGGATCACACGGCCAGTCACACGCCTATGTGTCTAGCCTGTGGTCAAAACTGACTTGGCCACATGGCTTAGCACATGCCAGTTTGTGCGACCGTGTGGTCTACCCAGGCTCATTTCGAAATGGCCCTCGAGTAGCACGGCTGAGACACATGCCTGTGTCTCTACTTGTGTGGGAAAAAATAGGCCATTTTCAAGGCCAAATTGCCACCCATTACCTCCCTACAAGCAACAAATAAGCTTCAAATGCATACCAAATGTTCAACCATTTCACAACCAATACATAGACCAATTAAGCCATAACATTATCAACCAATTTAATGCTTAATAGCCATACCAAATTATGCCAAAACGTAAGACAAAATCATATCTAAACATTTGTTTCATAACCTCATTTTACTTCATTCAATCACATGTTATAAACTTACATATTTCTCAAATATGCACATACCAAAACTTACCAAAATTGGACATTTCATTTGGTCATTCATATACACATCACATAAGCATATTTTGCATCACATAACATATACCAAAATCAAACCATAATTAAGCCATATCACATGGCTAATTATACACTTCACAAAACATATTCAACTACCTCTAGCCTATACATGGATATACATGGCATACTCAAATATTTACACTTTCAAAATGTACCAAAATAAAATTTGATAGTGTGGTGATGATCCTCGACAATCCCCAAGCTTTCAATATCTTCGATATCTATAAAACAATACAAACACATACAAAGTAAGCTTTTGAAAGTTTAGTAAGCCATATACAAATAAACTAAACAATATAAACATATAAGCCTCAAAATATATATATACTCCTTAGTCAAATGCTATCAAAAACCATATAGCTCAAATACATTTCACATAATCCCTATTCATTTGCACATGTAGCATATTTTCTTATACTTTTGTCACATATAATCACTTGATCACAAAGATGCATATACTTACCTTTCAACATCAAATATGATACACAATTTCAAACGTACTTGAATCGAATACACATTTCATATAATCAATTGTTTTCTCAAAATGCCTGTTGAACCATTCAGAATCATAAGGATACGTGGATAGCTCAAAAAGCTCATACAATGGCAACATCCCAGACGTGGTCTTACATGTAATCAAATATCGATGCCATTATCCGTGACAGGGTCTTACACGAAATCAAATACGATGTCGATGTCCCAGACATGGTCTTATACGTAAATCATAAGTCGATGCCAATGTCCCAGATGTGGTCTTACATGAGAACACATATATCAGATCCTACGTCATGACATATGTATTCTAACTATTCCTAGGGTTCGTACGGGGCTTTTCGGACGTCAAAACTTTGTCGATACTTTCTTGGATATCTCATATTCAAGGTATAAAGCCATTCATAATTTTTCAATAGGATATAAGCATAAATAAACCATTTCAAATACATTTATTTGTATATAGACATACCTCGTATGGATTCTGATAGACGAAATCGGCTATTCTACGACTTTCGACTTTCTCCGATCTAATTCTGTTTTCTTTAGTTCTTGATCTATATAAATTCAAATTTAAATATTTTATTCTCAAAATCATTCAAATCAATCCAAAAACACATATTTAGGGCATTTTACAAGTTAGCCTTCACATTTTCACATTTTGACATTTTAGTCCCTAATTCACAAAATCACAAAATACTCAAAATTTCCTTAAACATATGCTTGGCCGAATATTCCTATAGCTCATACAAGCCCACATATTTCTTTTATTTCATATTTTAGTCCCTCAAAATCTCATTTTTATAATTTAGCCCAAATTACTCAAATTCATCAAAAATTCAAAGACAAAACATGTTAACCCAACATACATCTTTCATTTTCTCTAAACTAACTTCATAAAACTCATAATTTCATTAAGGGCTAAACTCAAAATCATTAAAAAATCAGAAATTAAGACATGGGCTTGATAGTATACAAAGCAACAATAGCAAAAATGTAGAAATTATAGAAAACGGATCAAAACACATACCTTGATCAACAATCAAAGTGCCGAAACCCTAAGAGTTCTTTTCTTTCTTTTTTATTTGATGAATTCAGCTAGATGAACATAAAAATGGCCTAATTTTTATGTTTTGTTTAATAAATCATATATTAATTCATCAATTACCATTTTGCCCTTGTATTATAAACATTTAAAACATTAATATCTAGGCCACAATTGTCCACTCAAACTTTAAATGGGCAAATGACCACATAAGGACCTTACAATTAAACAGACATAGCAATTAGGCACTTTAACAAATAGAATGTAATTTTTACATTTTACGCGATTAGGTTATTTTATCAAATTAAGCACACAAACGATTAAATTTTCATACAAAACTTTCACACATCTCAATTCACATATTATAATCATAGAAAATAATATTAAAATATTTTTTTGACTCAAATTTTTGGTTCTAAAACCACTATTTTGACTAGGGTCTAAACTGGACTGTTACATTACCCACTAGAAAACTTTAGAGAAAGGCTTTCCAAATTTCAAATATGAGGGTTATTAATTTTGAATAACATAGTGGGAGCATCACTTCATAAAGTCCTTTTAATGATTATAATAAACTTGGTAAAGTACTCATGAGCATATTTTATTATTGTAGATTAATTATGGAAAACAACACTAGTTCTTTATCATTCGGTCAGTCTTTGAGAAGGACAAGTTGAATGGCTTAAACTTCCTTGACTGGTGCTGTAACTTGAGGATTGTCGTCAAACAAGAACAGAAATTACATGACATTAAAAAACCCGTTTCTTATGAACCAACAATTAATGCCTCTGAAACTAACAAGGATGCTCATAAGAAGCATATTGATGACATTTTAGACATAGGATGTCTAATGCTTACCACCATGGCTCTTGAGCTTCAAAAGAAACATGAGGATATGGTTGCCTATGATATGATCCAGCACCTCAAGGAATTATATGAGGGCCAAGCATGTCAAGAGAGGTACAAGACCTTTAAATCTCTGTTTCAATGCAAAATGGTGGATGAAACTCCTGTATGAACTCAAGTTCTGAAGATGATAGGCTATATTAAAAGCCATGAAAAACTAGGATTCCCTCTAGTTGTAGAGTTGACCATCGATGTCATCCTGCAACCGTTATTGGATAGTTTTAGCCAATTTGTCCTTAATTTCAACATGGATGATATTAACAAGACTTTGTCACAGATGCTCAACATATTACGAACTATTGAAAGTAACATGAAAAAGGCTAGGCCTAGGCCCATCCTGATGGTCCGCAAGGACAAGGGGAAAGGAAAGGGTAAGGCTAAGGAAAAACCTAAGGACAATGTCAAGGCCAAGCCCAAAAAAGGAATCTCTACAATGAAACCTAAAAGAGCTACTAATGAAGGAAATATGTGTAACAACCTATTTTTAGTGAAATCAAAATAGTAGTTTCAGGACCACAAATCTAACGTGAAAATATTTATTTTATTATTATTTTAATGTTTACATCATGTTAGTATGACCATATAAAAATTTCGTTAAGAAATTTTATCATTTACAAGCTTAATTCGATAAAAACGACTAAATTTCAAAAAAGTGCAAAATTAGGGTTCTATAAGCTAAAAGCACTAAATAGCTATGAAACATAAATGTTTGAGCACTTGGATGGTAAATAGACCATTTTTAAATTGAGTGGACAAAGATGGGCATCAATTAGATGAACTTTAAGGTTTATAATAAAGGTTATATATGAAATTTAATAAATAAAAACAAATTAAGTAAAACAAAGTTAAATTTTCTTCTACATTTCATCTTCTTGCCGAAATTGAAGTGTGGAAAACCACCCTTTTAGGGTTCATAGAATTCGGTCAAGTCTCCTTGTGCATGTAAGTGATTTTTGGTCCTGTTTTTAATGATTTCTATGTTTTTGGATTTGTTATAGCTTAATCTAACTAGCCTAGGGACCAATTTGCAAAACTGTTAAAAGTCTAGGGATTTACCATGAATGTATAAGTATTGTTTTTTATGTTTGATGAAGGAAAATGGTTAGTTATTGTTAGATAAAAAAACTTTTATTAAGTGATTTTTGATGAAATTGTCATTTAGTGATTAAATTGAAGAATGTGAAATATTCATGGTGTAATTTGTGAAATAATGAAATGTGTGGGATACTGTGAGCTTGTATGAAATTTGGTTAGGCTTGGGTAGGGGTGAAATTGCATGAATTTCATTTTATGAGCCTAAGGACTAAATTGTAAAGGAATACAAACATAGGGGCAAAAGCGTAATTTTTCAAAAAAAAGTGAATTTGGATTGAATTGAATAAAATAGTTATTAAATTGATCGAATTTATTCATGTAGATCAAGATAGACCACTTACGACTCTAGATCGAGGTAAAGAAAAAGCTTCGGATTAATCGACTCTATTTCTACGTTTATTGTCGAGGTAAGTTCTTTTGTTTAAGTAGCATTTTAAATTTATGATTTGAATGTTGTTATTGTATAATATCAAATTGTGCCTCAATGGAAAAACCCAACAATGTGTCGATGATCATTGACCAGTGAAAAGGGATAGCTTCGGCTATCGAATCATGAAAAGGGATAGCTCCGGCTATCAAACTATGAAAAGGGACGGTGACGACCATCAACAATGAAAATGGATGGTGACGACCATCAAAATTATGAAATGGGATAGCTTCGGCTATTGAACCATGAAAAGGGATAGCTCTGACTATCAAACTATGAAAGGGATGGTGACAACCATCAACAATGAAAAAGGATGGTGACGACCATCAAAATTATGAAAAGGGATAGCTTCAACTATTGAATCATGAAAATGGATAGCTTTGTGTAACACCCCTAACTCGTGACCGTCGCCGGTGTCGGACACGAGGGGTTAACGGCCAAATCCTCTCAAGGTACCAACCAATTTGACATTACCAGTCAGGCTGGAAAACTGCATCACCGTCGCCTTAAAAATCATATCTCGAGTTTCAAAACTCGGAAACTGGTTTCGTAAATTTTCCCTGAATTTAGACTCACATACCCATCCATGGATTTATTTCTAGAATTTTTGGTCAGTCCAATTGGTACAGTTTATTAGTTAAAGTCACCCATGTTACAGGGATCGACTGCTCTGACCTTCGCGCGTTACAACTTGAATATATCTCTGTACAGGGCTTTAATACTGGTGCCGTTTGTTTCTAATGAAACTAGACTCAAAATGGAATCTGTACATATAAGGCATGACTTCTAATTATTTCTGGATAATTTATGGTAAATTTTCAAAGTCGCGACAGGGGACCCAGAAACCGTTCTGGCCCTGTCTCACGAGAACTTTAATATTTCTCAGTATACTGCTCATATGGTCGTTTCGTTTCATCCATATAAAAATAGATTCATCAAGGTTCAATTTCATAATTTACTCACTATTTAATTCTACTTCTACTATTTTAGTGATTTTTCAATCTCATCTCACTGCTGCTGTCCGCAACAGTTACTGCAGTAGACTATGCCAATTTCATGAATCTTTCCTTGGCCTTAATCATCCATCATACATGACACAAATTATGGCCACCTTATCAAAATTAGAGTTTCTAAGACTCATGGCTATAGGTTCTAGCATCCCACTCGACGACCACATAGGCCATTTTCACATGGCTTAAAGTTTACAACCCACAATTCGAGAAAATATAATAGCCTATACATGCCAAATGTTCTTCAACAACGAAAACAATACCACAAGATTTCAGCCGGTGTGATGACTTCAACGACGGTCCCGATCACGCAAACAATACGAGTCCGAGAGACCTAAAATGGGTGACAAGAAAACACCGAGTGAGTTTACAACTCAGTAAGTCATAAGCATTCATCAATCCACCGATAAAGTTACTACAACATGTACAACAAACGAGGCTAGGTACTCATCCACATCGAATCTATACCATAGTACCTCGGACCTTTCGGTCCAATCTCGTACCAAGTCATACATCCACATTTCATATTCTACACAACAAGATAATCAAGCATTTTACACATTAACTCATTTTCCAGCACAACCATACAATTTCAATCATCACATAGATTTAAGGCTTACCAAATTCAACCCCAAGCATGAACGTATTCTCTATTCGTCATGAGCTCGAGGTACTTACCCGATCCGCTGTCCATACTCAATTCAATGGAGACACACCTCCATATATATAGAGTACGCACACACAGTGCTTACCACTCGATTTCGCACACTTAGTGCCACGCATTTAAGCCCGCACACACAAAGTGCCATACCCTTCGAGCTCGCACACCCAAAGGCAGTATTTTTCCAGCTTGCACACATAGTGTCATATTTTTCCAGCATGCACACTTCGTGCCTTATATTTCCAGCACGCACACTTAGTGCCATATATTTCCAGCACGCACACTTAGTGCCAATCTCGCCACCATACACACGTATTGTTCAAGACACATAGTGTCGAAAGCAAACTTTCTACACATTCCACTATTTCTTTTACATTCAACAATTATCCTCACTCCATACACATACAATTTCATTTATACATATATAGCATTCCATTAAACACAATTGCATAGATTTTCCAATCATTTAAGCAATATCAAACATATGTGCTTAATGACTTACTTTGTTTGGGGTAGAACGGTTCCAAATCGGCTACTCGCTTGCTTTCTCCTTTCCTTTGTCCAATCTAGTTCCCTTTGCTCTTGAGCTAAATCAAACAATTTACCTCTCCATCAAACACAAACATACGGCATTCACATGCATTATTATGGTTATTGGCGAATACTTAACACAACTAAGCTGAAAATTTACTCAATCTCATCTTAATTTATTGCTACTTATTTATCAAAGTTTCCAATACAAGGTATTTAACACCTATGCCCATTTATACCCCATATGGCCGAATGCTTCATTCCTTACCCAATTAACCATCCAACAATTTTTCAGCCTCATTACCACCCTTTTCATGTCTAATTGTTTAAATACTCTCAAGCTCATTCACAAGTACTATTATACATCTCATTAAGCATTAATCATTTTGCAACATAAATTCTATAGCATGGCCGAATACTCATGCACACACACATAACAACAAGAACTCAATGGCACAAAATTTCCTTTTGTTAAACATTCAACTCACTCATCTCCATGCTTTCATCACAACAACATCAAAACACTCACCAAGGAAGACAACATGCATGGCGAATACTCATGCACACACACACATAACAACAAGAACTCAATGGCACAAAATTTCCTTTTGTTAAACATTCGAACTCACTCATCTCCATGCTTTCATCACAACAACATCAAAACACTCACCAAGGAAAACAACATGCATGGCGAAATTTAACTCACCTAACAACTTAGTTTTGATTTGAGATTCAAGGAAAATTTTGAACCAATCCTCCAAATCATGCATGCATTTTCAAGAGTGGCATAAAACATACCTTCTTGTATCAAAACACCTTAGTCTAGTAAGCTCCCATGGCTGATTTTTCTCAAGCTTTTTCCCCCCCTTTCTTCTTAGTATATTCAGCCAAGCAAGGAGAAAATGAGAGAATGAACACTTTTTTTTTTCTTTTGTTTTCATCATATCCCTATTTTTTTTCAATTTCATTTCTTTATTCTTTCAAGCATAATCCATTAGCTAAACATGTTTGAAACATGTTTTCCCTTGCCCATCACTCTTGACATGGCCGGCCACTACCCTTAGGAATGGGCTATTTCACATGCAAGTCCATTTATTTTACTTCATCCTTTTTATTAATCTCCTAAAATTAGCCACATCTATTTAAATCCTTTCACATGAGTCCTTTTTCTTTCAATTCACAATCAAATTAACTAAATCAAAGAATTCAAAATTCACACATGCATTTTCACATATTCTAGACAATAAATATTATGTTCGAACATGTCGGTGACTCGGTTTAGCGGTCCCAAACCACTTCCGACTATGGTCAATTTTGGGATGTCACAACTCTCCCCACTTAAGAAATTTTCGTCCCCAAAATCTTACCGTGAATAGGCTCGGTATCGCTCTTTCATAGAGTCCTCAAGCTCCCAAGTGGCTTCTTCCATTCCGTGTTTATGCCACAACACCTTCACTAACGGTATTTTCCTATTGCACAACTCTTTTACTTCACGCCTCATAATGCGAACGGTTCCTCTTCATAGCTCAAATTAGGTGAATCTCAATCTCGATGGAGCAATTACGTGCGATGGATCGACCTATATCGTCAAGCATCGAGACATGAAAACATTGTGAATCTTTTCGAGCTCGGGGCAAAATCAAACGACACGCGATCGACCGACTCGTTCGGATATCTCATATGGCCCGATGAACCTCGGGCTCAATTTGCCCCTACTACGAATCGAGTATCTTCTTCCAAGGCGAAACTTTAAGAAACACTTTATCTCCCACTTGATACTCAATGTCTTTTCGTTTTAGATCCGCTCGACACGACTTCGACGATCGGAGGCTATCTTGATTTTCACGGATTACTTTTACTTTCTGCTCAAAGATCTTTAATCAAATCCACTCCAAAAATTTTGTTCTCACCGAGCTCGGTCCAAAACAATGGTGTACGGCATTTACGCCGTACAAGGCCTCGTAAGGCGCCATCTTAATACTTGATTGAAAACTATTGTTATAAGCGAATTCAATCAAAGGCAAATATCTTTCCCATGAACCACTAAACTCAAGGATGCAACATCTCAACATATCCTCCAGGATTTGAATTATCCGTTCGGATTGACCATCGGTTTGGGGATGAAAAGCAGTGCTAAAATGCAGCTTGGTACCCAAAGCCTCTTGCAACTTCTTCCAAAATCGCGAGGTAAATCTCGGATCTTTATCCGACACGATGGAAATAGGCACCCCGTGCAGTCTCACAATCTGAGAAACGTACAATTCGGCTAGTTTGTCCATTGAAAAATCCGTACGTACGAGGACAAAGTGAGTCGACTTAGTCAATCTATCTACAACGATCCAAATCGCATCCTTCTTACTTGCTGACAATGGCAGTCCGGATACAAAGTCCATTGTGACTCGATCCCATTTCCACTCGGGTATCGTGATCGGCTGAAGTAATCCCGATGGCACTTGATGTTTCGCTTTCACTTGTTGACATATTAAACATTTCGAAACAAAATCAGAGATGTCTAGTTTCATAGCATGCCACCAAAACCGACGTTTCAAATCGTTGTACATCTTCGTACTCCCCGGGTGGATTGCCATTCGGCTACAATGGGCTTCATTTAGAATTATCGAAATAAGTTCCGAATTCTTTGGAACACACAGACGACTTCTGAACCTCAAACAATCGTCATCATCAATTTGAAACTCTAATTCCTTGTTCAGAACACACTCAAATTTTTTACAAGCAACTCCTCATCAACTTTCTGAGCTTCCCGAATTTGATGAGCCAACAATGGTTTGGCCTTTAATTCGGCTACTAACACATTGTCGGGTAGGATAGACAAGTGTACATTCATTGCTCGTAAAGCAAACAGTGATTTCCGACTTAAGGCATCCGCAACCACATTAGCCTTTCCCGGGTGATAATCAATGACGAGTTCATAATCTTTTAACAACTCGAGCCATCGTCTTTGTCGCAGATTTAAGTCTCTCTGAGTCATCAAATATTTGAGACTTTTGTGATCCGAATACACATGGCACTTCTCACCAAATAAGTAATGTCGCCATATCTTTAAGGCGAATACGATGGCAGCCAATTCGAGATCATGGGTTGGATAATTTTTCTCATGTGGCTTTAATTGTCTCGATGCATAGGCCACAACTCGACCTTCTTGCATCAATACGCAACCTAACCCAAGTAGGGAGGCATCACTATAGATGACAAACTCTTTGCCGATTCGGCTGTACTAGAACCGAGCTTTCGTCAAATGGGTTTTCAATTGGTCGAAACTTTTTTCGACACTTTTCCGTCCATTCAAATTTGACATCTTTTCAAGCGCTTTTGTCATGGGTGTGGCTATCATCGAGAATCCTTTTACAAATCGTCGGTAGTAACCGCAAGCCCCAAAAGCTCCTAACTTCGGTAACATTCCTTGGAGGTTTCCAATTGACTATGGTCGAAATTTTGTTCGGGTCCACCCCGACACCGATGCGACACCACGTGCCCCAAAAAGCTAACCTCTTTCAACCAAAATTCACATTTATCGAACTTTGCGTGATAACTACTTATCTCGTAAGATTTGCAACACTAGCCTTAGGTGTTCAAAGATGTTCGGTTTCATCTCTCGAATAGACCAAAATGTCATCGATAAATACAACTACGAACCGATCCAAGTATGGCCTGAAAATTCTATTCATTAAATCTATAAACACCGTAGGGCATTAGTGAGCCCAAACGGCATCACCAAGAATTCAGTAGTGACCGTACCTTGTTCTAAAAGCGGTTTTGGTATGTCCGATTCTCGGACCCTCAACCGATAGTATCCCGACCTCAAATCTATCTTTGAAAACACCGAGGCTCCCTTTAATTGATCAAACAAATTGTCAATTCGTGGCAATGGATATTTATTCTTTATCGTCACTTTATTGAGTTGACGGTAGTCGATGCACAACCTCATGCTTCCGCCCTTCTTTTTCACAAACAATACCGGTGCGCCCCATGGAGAAAAAACTCGGTCGAGCGAAACCTCTATCCGTCAATTCTTGCAATTGAACCTTCAATTCCTTTAACTCCGTTAATGCCATACGACACGGAGCTATTGAGATCGGCGTAGTGCCCGGTACAACTTCGATGCCGAATTCCACTTCTCGAACCGGTGGCAATCCCGGTAACTCCTCCGGAAAAACATCTGAATACTCACAAACCACTATACCGATTCGAGTTTCTTTTCCGTCTCTTTACTTCCCAACACATACGCAAGGTATGTTTCACACCCCTTTTTCACATATCTCCGAGCGGTCATAGAAGATATTATCGCGGCACTCCTTTTAAATCAAGAGACTCGACTCGGACTACCTCATTATTTGCACTCCTCAAATCAATGGTTTTCCTTTGCGTCCACCATCGCATCATGTACGGTCACCAATCCATACCAAGAATAACATCGAATTCATCAAATGGTAGAAGCATCGATCGCCGGAAAACAGATTCTCGAATTATTAGGGGCATCTCTTGCACACTTTATCAACGAAAGTACGTATTGACCCAAAGGGTTTGACACTCGAATTACGAACTCAGTAGACTCAACAGGTAGAGTCTTACTAGATGCTAAAGTTTCACATACATATGAATGAGTAGAGCCGGGGTCAATCAATGCAATCACACTAGTATCAAAGAGAGTAAAAGTACCAGTGATAACGTCAGGGGAGGATGCCTCCTCTCGTATGCTGGATGGCATATGCTCTAGCAGAGCTCGGGTCTCGGATCGAACAGCCGATCGGTGGCTCCCTCCGATTACCACCCCTACCTCCTGAAACCCTGGGGTCTACCTCTAGTGTCGCCCCACTAGATCTCGTGACCTTGCATCTTATTCTTCTCATCTAGCTCTGCAATCCCTAATGAAGTGGTCCTTGAACCACATCCGTAATGAGTCTTGTTAACAGACTTACCCCAACATTCACCTAGGTGTCGTCTTCCACATTGGGGACATTCAGTCTCTCTTGACGATTATTGCCCACACTAGCTACCGATGTAGCTCGGAGTCCGTCAATGGTCGGGCTCTAATGGAAATTCCCGATCGCCTCGACTTCTTGGTGTCCTCCCGAACCTCTTTACATCGAGAATGGAGCTTTACTCGTTGATCTTTTACGGTAATCTCTTGCTTCAAATTCAGCCTTCTTCTTCTCCTTCCCAAGTTCTTCCGCTTTGCGTGCTCGCTCGACTAATGTCACGAACTCCTTTATCTCCAAAATTCCCACTAGTAACTTTAACTCTTCATTCAATCCTTCTTCAAATCTTTTGCACATAGCAACCTCATCAGCCACACACTCCCGAGCATACCGACTAAGTCTTACGAACTCATGTTCAGATTCGATATCTGATCATACGGCCTTGCTTGAGTTCCAGAACTCCTTACGCTTCGATCGATGAACCGTTGACTAATATATTTCTTCCAAATTACATTTGAAAGAAATCCCAAGTAACTTGTTCCTTTGGGACTATGGAAATCAAGGTCCTCCACCAATAGTAGGTGAGTCTCGCAACAAAGATATAGCACACTTAAGACATTCATCGGTGTGCATGACAGTTCATCAAACACTCTAATGGTGTTATCAAGCCGTAACTCACCCTTTCGGCATCGTCGGTAACTATGGCCTTAAACTCCTCGCCCCACGCTTCCTAATCAAGTCCACGGTGGTTTACTCAGCCTCACAGATCGAGAATCGATGGCGTTACGGGCTCTTGGGGTGGATTATTTAAATTCGGGAATGGTTGGACAGCCGGATTGGTTCGGGCATATTATGCGACCCACTCATTCATCATGGTGAAGAAGGCTTGTTTCGCCTTCATTTTGATTATTCGCGGATGACCGAGGCTCAACAGCGGTGTCCCTTGCGCAGAGCAGCCGCTACACTTTCAACGTCATCCGCCAAGGGTCTCTCTATCCCGGTTCCATCGCTAATCAAAACAAAAATTTTAACCGTCGAAGTCATCACATTATTAGGCACTAACAATTTGGCATGTATAGCTAGACTCACACGCCTATGGTAGTCCTAGAACCGACTAAACCATAGCTCGATACCAGTAAAATTGTAACACCCTAACTCGTGACCGTCGCGGTGTCGGACACGAGGGTTAACGCCAAATCCTCTCAAGGTACCAACCAATTTGACATTACCAGTCAGGCTGGAAAACTGCGTCACCGTCGCCTTAAAAATCATATCTCGAGTTTCAAAACTCGGAAACTGGTTTCGTAAATTTTCCCTGAATTTAGACTCACATACCCATCCATGGATTTATTTCTATAATTTTTGGTCAGGCCAATTGGTACAGTTTATTAGTTAAAGTCACCCATGTTACAGGGATCGACTGCTCTGACCTTCGCGCGTTACAACTTGAATATCTCTCTGTACAGGGCTTTAATACTGGTTCCGTTTGTTTCTAATGAAACTAGACTCAAAATGGAATCTGTACATATAAGGAATGACTCCTAATTATTTCTGGATAATTTATGGTAAATTTTCAAAGTCGCGACAGGGGACCCAGAAACCGTTCTGGCCCTGTCTCACGAGAACTTTAATATTTCTCAGTATACTGCTCATATGGTCGTTTCGTTTCGTCCATATAAAATAGATTCATCAAGGTTCAATTTCATAATTTACTCACTATTTAATTCTACTTCTACTATTTTTAGTGATTTTTCAATCTCATCTCACTGCTGCTGTCCGCAACAGTTACTGCAGTAGACTATGCCAATTTCATGAATCTTTCCTTGGCCTTAATCATCCATCATACATGACACAAATTATGGCCACCTTATCAAAATTAGAGTTTCTAAGACTCGTGGCTATAGGTTCTAGCATCCCACTCGACGACCACATAGGCCATTTTCACATGGCTTAAAGTTTACAACCCACAATTTGACAAAATATAATAGCCTATACATGCCAAATGTTCTTCAACAACGAAAACAATACCACAAGATTTCAGCCGGTGTGATGACTTCAACGACGGTCCCGATCACGCAAACAATACGAGTCCGAGAGACCTAAAATGGGTGACAAGAAAACACCGAGTGAGTTTACAACTCAGAAGTCATAAGCATTCATCAATCCACCGATAAAGTTACTACAACATGTACAACAAACGAGGCTAGGTACTCATCCACATCGAATCTATACCATAGTACCTCGGACCTTTCGGTCCAATCTCGCACCAAGTCATACATCCACATTTCATATTCTACACAACAAGATAATCAAGCATTTTTACACATTAACTCATTTTCCAGCACAACCATACAATTTCAATCATCACATAGATTTAAGGCTTACCAAATTCAACCCCAAGCATGAACGTATTCTCTATTCGTCATGAGCTCGAGGTACTTACCCGATCCGCTGTCCATACTCAATTCAATGGAGACACACCTCCATATATATAGAGTACGCACACACAGTGCTTACCACTCGATTTCGCACACTTAGTGCCACGCAATTTAAGCCCGCACACACAAAGTGCCATACCCTTCGAGCTCGCACACCCAGTGCCGTATTTTTCCAGCTTGCACACATAGTGTCATATTTTTCCAGCATGCACACTTCGTGCCTTATATTTCCAGCACGCACACTTAGTGCCATATATTTCCAGCACGCACACTTAGTGCCAATCTCGTCACCATACACACGTATTGTTCGCACACATAGTGTCGAAAGCAAACTTTCTACACATTCCACTATTTCTTTTACATTCAACAATTATCCTCACTCCATACACATACAATTTCATTTATACATATATAGCATTCCATTAAACACAATTGCATAGATTTTCCAATCATTTAAGCAATATCAAACATATGTGCTTAATGACTTACTTTGTTTGGGGTAGAACGGTTCCAAATCGGCTACTCGCTTGCTTTCTCCTTTCCTTTGTCCAATCTAGTTCCCTTTGCTCTTGAGCTAAATCAAACAATTTACCTCTCCATCAAACACAAACATACGGCATTCACATGCATTATTATGGTTATTGGCAAATACTTAACACAACTAAGCTGAAAATTTACTCAATCTCATCTTAATTTATTGCTACTTATTTATCAAAGTTTCCAATACAAGGTATTTAACACCTATGCCCATTTATACCCCATATGGTCAATGCTTCATTCCTTACCCAATTAACCATCCAACAATTTTTCAGCCTCATTACCACCCTTTTCATGTCTAATTGTTTAAATACTCTCAAGCTCATTCACAAGTACTATTATACATCTCATTAAGCATTAATCATTTTGCAACATAAATTCTATAGCATGGCGAATACTCATGCACACACACATAACAACAAGAACTCAATGGCACAAAATTTCCTTTTGTTAAACATTCAACTCACTCATCTCCATGCTTTCATCACAACAACATCAAAACACTCACCAAGGAAGACAACATGCATGGCCGAATACTCATGCACACACACACATAACAACAAGAACTCAATGGCACAAAATTTCCTTTTTGTTAAACATTCGAACTCACTCATCTCCATGCTTTCATCACAACAACATCAAAACACTCACCAAGGAAAACAACATGCATGGCCGAAATTTAACTCACCTAACAACTTAGTTTCGATTTGAGATTCAAGGAAAATTTTGAACCAATCCTCCAAATCATGCATGCATTTTCAAGAGTGGCATAAAACATACCTTCTTGTATCAAAACACCTTAGTCTAGTAAGCTCCCATGGCTGATTTTCTCAAGCTTTTTCCCCCCCTTTCTTCTTAGTATATTCAGCCAAGCAAGGAGAAAATGAGAGAATGAACACTTTTTTTTTTTCTTTTGTTTTCATCATATCCCTATTTTTTTTTCAATTTCATTTCTTTATTCTTTCAAGCATAATCCATTAGCTAAACATGTTTGAAACATGTTTTCCCTTGCCCATCACTCTTGACATGGCCGGCCAATACCCTTAGGAATGGGCTATTTGACATGCAAGTCCATTTATTTTACTTCATCCTTTTTATTAATCTCCTAAAATTAGCCACATCTATTTAAATCCTTTCACATGAGTCCTTTTTCTTTCAATTCACAATCAAATTAACTAAATCAAAGAATTCAAAATTCACACATGCATTTTCACATATTCTAGACAATAAATATTACGTTCGAACATGTCGGTGACTCGGTTTAGCGGTCCCGAAACCACTTCCCGACTATGGTCAATTTTGGGATGTCACACTTTGACTATCGAATTATGGAAATGGATATGTCAGCCATCGTGTTATCACTTCGGGTGAGCTTCGATAAGAGCTTTCAATGTAATTTACCTTATTATGATGGAAGGTACGAAGTATGTACATTTGTGACAATGAAGAGCATAAATTTATATGCTTAAGCTTATGTTTTAGATATTATCATGTTGGGTTGATTTATATTTGCTTTGAGATTTTGTGATTTATTGATAAGCTTAGACTATATTTGATACGGACTTACTAAGCATAACATGCTTAGCTTGTGTTTAATTTTCTGTGTTTTTAGTTAATCGGAAGCTCATTCAGGTTGGAAAGTCACCAGATACCTATCACACTATCCATCGGCTATATGGTAGATTTTGACATTTTAAGTCTTAGTTATAATGGCATGTATATGTATTTTGGTTGATGTGGTAGCCATTTATTTGGCTTGTTTTTATGATTTTTGAATAGTAATATGGAAATAGTTTTGGTATGTAAATATTTGGCCTTAAAGTGGTTAATGTTTTAGCCAATATGTTTTGGCTTGTCAACTTGCTATTTTGAATGTTTGAAATGGTTGAATGTGTTGTTATATGTATGTAGCCTTATAATGGTTAAAATTGTAGTTATAGAGATGTTTAGATGATGGATGTGAAAGTAGTCATTTTGGTGTGAAAATGTGTTTGGCATATATGTGTATTAATGCTAATTGTTGAATGTCACATTTGGTACCATTTGGTGTGTTTTTGATAGGTAAATAAAATGGTGTGTTATGGTATAAACTTAGCTAAAAGTTAGTTGAAATTTTGGCCAAATTGTGTTTATATTTGTACATGTTTTATTATTGTAATTGAGGTCCCTTTTAGGCATATTGGTTGTATACTTATATACCATATTGGATTGCTTATGTGACACCTCTAATGTGACCCTAGTCGGAAAGTGGTTTCGGGACCACAAAATCGAGTCACAAAAATAATTAGATGTTATATTCTGTGCTTATTGTATGTGGAATTTGTATGTGTGAATATTTCATGTTTGAATTTTGTTAATTGTGAGTGAATTTTATTAAATAGGACTTATGTGAAAGAATTTAGAAATGTGCTAGGCAAATGTAAGTGGCCTATTTATGCATGTTGCAAAATAATTGTACTTGCATGTCAAATTCCCCACTCTAGAGGAAGTGGCTAGCCATGATGGTATGGGATACAAAAAAACATGCATTTTGTGTTAATATTATAATGACTACATGGTTTTATAATAGGAAATAAGTATTAGAAAAAAAAAAAAAGAAGAAAGCCATACATTCCCACCTTGTTCTTGCCGAATGTTGGAGAAAGAAAGAAGAAATATGCTTTGAGAATTTCAGCAAGATAGCAAGCTAAAATCCAAGGTATGTGCATTGGGTCATAGAGAAAATTGAATCAAAATTGGTTGATCTTTGTCCTCCATTGCCGTAGCCTAAAGGGAGGGAGAGGAAAGTTTGGTTGCTTTGATTTTTGGCTTAGAAGATGGCTAGAATGAGGTATGTATTGAATGATTCTTGAAAATCTATGCATGTTTGAGATGATTAGTTCAAACTCTACTCATCCCATAGATGTGTTTTGGTTTTGGTTTGATAATGGTGTTAGTGATGGTGAGTTTCGGTCATGCATTAACTGAAATTGTAAGTATGATTTATGGTATAATTTGTGTGATGGAATGGTCTTGAGAGTTGGCTTGATTAAATGGGTAAAATGCTAAGTGTTTTAAAGATGATGTAATGGTTATTTCGGTTTATGTGAAGTAAATATAGATGATGGTTATAAGCTGTTTTATGATTTGATAATGGTGATTAAATCTTGTAGTTAAGTGTTTAGATATATATATATATATATTAATAATGAATTTAGTTGTACTTGCTATGTGAGAAATGTGCAATGCTATAGGTATTTGATTATTAGATATGGTTATTTTAAGTTGATTTGTGATGGTATGATTGCATTGATGAAGTGGTGGGAAGAATTAGCTATTATGCTTGATACTAATGCCGAAAATGAGAATGTTGTACTTGAAAATGTAGGTGAACATGACAAGTGTATTCGGCTTAGGGCCTAAAGGATATGAAAAATTGGTATTTATTTTTGATTGTGTATGTATGACCATGGATAATTGGTCGCACAAATATTATGAATACATAATGTATGATAAGTTTATTAAGTTACAAAACATTATACATGATCGGCTAGTATAAAATGTATATGGATGTCGATGACTATGTTTAATTTGGGAAGTAAATTGTTTGATCTAGCTCAAGAGCCTAGAGGATCAAAGTTGGATAAGGGAAAGAAAGAGGTGATCGAATAGCCGTCAGAATCGTTCTAACAACGTCGAGGTAAGTTTTAAGTGATCAAACGTCGAGTAAATTCAATCAAAATAGGACATAATGAGTTGATTTAATAAGATATGATGTGGTCATGATATGTTTAAAACTCAAATGGTAAGTTCATAAGTGTTTGGACTTGAAATTTAAGAGCAAATTGTAATAATTTGCTTAGGACAGCAGCAGTAATGTGACTTTAGAAAATCACCATAAATTGTTGGTGTGGAATTATAGGCTGAATAAAGTATGTAATCAAAGCTTAATTAGTCTAGTTCCTTATAAAAGAGGCTGTGTGAGCAAAGAAATTTCCTATAAAGAGATATTTAAAGTTAAAGGGACAGTGTCGGAATGACTCTGAAATTCCTATTCTGTTTTTGGAAAATCATTATAATTTGTACAAAAATGGTTATGAGATAAGATTTATATGCTTAGACTCCTTAATGAGTCTAGTTTCAAATGGAACCAAATAGAACACATTATGAATTCCGTACAATGAAAAATTTGATTCGTAGTGAAGGGTGGTCAGATTAGTCAAACAGTGAAACAGGGGAAACTTTAAGAAAAATCTGGTATTGATTGGATAAACCTAAAATCTGAAAATTTTATGGGTGGAAGATACATGAGTCTACATTCGGGGAAAATTAACGGCAATTGATTTTGAGTTTTGTAGCTCCAGTTATAAACAACTTAGTGACTGTTGTTCAGGAAAACTGCTTGTAGTGAATATGTGATATTGTTGTAAACTTGATGAAACTATTTGAGTTGCTTATAGGCTATTGCTGAAATTGATGTACAAGAAAAATATGAAATTTGTATGAGATATATATATGTGATAAGGCCTAATGGCCGATGTGATGAATGTGAAAGTGTATATATATGTGATAAGGCCTAATGGCCGATGTGATGAATGTGAAAGTGTGTATATATGTGATAAGGCCTAATGGCCGATGTGAAGAATGTGAAAGTGTGTATATATGTGATAAGGCCTAATGGCCGATGTGATGAATGTGAAAGTGTGTATATATGTGATAAGGCCTAATGGCCGATGTGATGAATGTGAAAGTGTATATATATGTGATAAGGCCTAATGGCCGATGTGATGAATGTGAAAGTGTATAAATGTGATAAGTCCCGAAGGGCATTTGTGTCAGTACTATATCCGAGTTAAAACCCGTAGGCTTTATGCGAGAATATTATCTCGATTAATGTCCGTAGGCTTTGTGCTCGTACTATATCCGAGCTTTAAAGACCGACGGCTAAATGCTAGGATTCAAGTAAGACTTTGATATTGAGTATCCGCATTAAGTTATCATCAAATAAGTATTATGTATTTAAGATGTTCAGTACGTATCACTTACTCATCGGTGGAGTGATTTCGAGGTGAATTATCAGTATCAAAGAGGTAAGGATTATGATTTGTAAGCTTAAGTATGGATGTGATTATGAACAAGTGGAGAGGATTATTGAAAGATGATAATCGATGAAGCATGTGCTTTGGAAATATTTGACCATCTAGGTCATTATTATTCGAAAGTATATATGTGGCAGCCAAGTGTTGTGTTTAATGACATTATAGATCGAGATGAAGCTTTAGATTAACTTCATCGCACAGTTGAAATGAATGACCAATGATAGTGATTGAGAACACTTTGTTTTGCTTAAAACTTACTAAGCATAAATTGCTTACTCCGTTTCTTTATTCTCTGTTTTATAGATTTTGCTCGCTAGCTATCGGATTCGGGATCATCAAAGTCGAAGTCATCCACACTATCAAAGCCCCCATTTTGGTACAATTTTGGTTGAACTTTGAAATGGCATGTATAGGACTACCCTTTTATTGTAGGTCATATACCTTTCGGTTTTGTGTAAACTTGGATAGCCATGCGAAAATGGCTTATATACGTTTTTAGCATAGTACTATAATCGTTTGTATGTTAATCACTATGAGGTATGGAATTGTTTTGAAACGGTTAGCCATTGGAATGGTTAATCATGATCACACTTTGTGCTATGTATGCAAAAAAAGGGCCAATTGAACCATGGAAATCATGAAATAGGTAAAGCCTACCTTAAAGGCAGATGCTGACAGCAGCAGTGATGTGGATGTGAAAAATCACTAAAAATAGTAGGAATGGTATTAAATAGTGAATAAATTATGTAAATGAACCTTGATGAATCTACTTTCATATGGAAGAAACGAAACGGTCATATGAGTTATATGTTAAGAGATATTAAAGTTCTCGTGAAGCAGGGCCAGAACGGTTTCTGGATCCCCTGTTTCGACTTTGGAAATTCATTGTAAATTAACCAGAGATTATTAGGAGTCATGCCATATATGTATAGATTCCTCTCTGAGTCTAGTTTCTATAGAAACAAACGGCATCAGTATTGAAGCCCTGTACAGGGAGATATCCAATTCGTAACGCACGAAGGTCAGTGTAGTCGATCCCTGCAACAGGGGAGACTTTAACTAATAAACTGTACTAATTGGCTAGACCAAAAATTCTAGAAAAGAATATTTTGATGGACTTATGAGTCTAGTTTCAGGGAAAAATTACGAAACTGATTTTCGAGTTTTAAAACTCAAGATATGATTTTTAAGGCGACAGTGATGCAGTAACCAGCTAGTCTGGAATTTTTTTTTATGGACTGTGAAAACAATTAAGTTAAGTCTGTGTGCATCTTGTGTTCGACTCCGGTAACGGACTCGGGTACGGGGTGTTACAGCTTATTTATGCATGGTTTTGGTGCAGTTTGAATGCTTATTTATATATGCAAAAGTGATTGTAGGATCATGCTTGATTGAGTGAGAAAAATGGCTTGGAAATCGCCTATTTTTCATCCATACGGGCAGAGATACGGATGTGTGTCTCAGCCGTGTGTCCCCTATAGCTTTCAAAAGGTTGCAAGTCAGGCTGTTACAAGGCTTGGCACATGGGCATGTGAGGTTATTGTGAAGGGTACACGGCCTATGTAACACCCCTTACCCGTATCTAAGGCCGGAACAGAGTACGAGGCATTACCAAACTTAACAATACATATAGACGAAAACCGGGCCATAAAATTTCATTTAATTCAAAACTTTTCGATCACATGCATAATAAACAAAGCTAATTATATCATCACATCAAAACATAGGACATGGCACGATTAATTAAACTTATAAACCATAATGGATAAGGACCACATCTCATGATTTTATACGATAACTCAATGCAGACTGATATGTATGGTCAAAATCATAATAAAAATACATATCACAAACCAACTTCCTATACATGCCACTCACTTGATATTTCTAATATTTGAATTAATTTTCCCAAAAATGATAGTTTGATAGTGTGATTTTGCCTCCGACGATCTCCAACCCCGAGCCGACCTGCCAATACTAAAGAAATGGAGAGGATGGGTAAGCTTTACGCTTAGTAAGTTCATATGAAAATAATAAGCAATTACTACCATGCTTTTCAAGATAAAACACTATAATTGTACAATTATACATATTCAGGACAGGCTATTTTTCGGAGTCCCGGTGTTAAAAAAATCATATCTCGAGTTACAAAACTTGAAATCCAATTCTGTAAATTTTCTATGAAACTAGACTCATATGTCTACTTACTAATTGTTTTCTAGAATTTTTGGTTAGGCCATTTAGTACAGTTTATTAGTTAAAGTCTCCCCTATTTCAGAGTATGACTACTCTGACCCCTGTGCACTACGAACCAAATTTCTCCCTGTACAGAATTCCAATGACCATGTCGTTTGTTTACCTTAAAATTAGATTCAATAATAAATCCATGCATGTAAGTTATGACTCTCAATAATTTTTTTTTCAATTTATGGTGAATTTCTAAAGTCAAAACAGGGGATCTCAAATTCATTCAGACCCTATTTCACAAGAATTCAAATATCACACAATATAGAATTCTTTTGCTTCCCTTGTTTCTTTCATGTGAAAATAGACTTATTAAGCTTTATTTCCATAATTTTTTTTAAATTTAATTCAACTTACACAATTTTTGGTGAATTTTCAAAGTCATGCACTGCTACTGTCTAATACTGTTTTACTACTAAAGTTCACTTTTACACAATTTCACTTAATCCATTCCATTTTACCGAGGTTCGCTCAAATATTGAGCATATTGCTCATAAATTCAAATAAACATATACTTGCACTTGTTCATCGCATAATCACTTTCACATGTATTTTCATTTAATCGATTTCCCGTTGAACTCATCGGAATAATAACAGATACACAATTGCCTACACATTTTCCCATTTCCACACTTGTAGCTGAAGCTATCTGGTATGCATAGTAGCCTGCACTTAGTACTACACAAGTGACCTCACCATCTAATACATGTAGTAGCCTGCACTTAGTACTACACACGTGATCACAGTTTTCGGGTACGCATAGTAGCCTGCACTTAGTACTACACATGCGACCTCACAATAGATCATTCGTATCGTTTTTATTCCGAAGGTTCAATCGGGAAATTCCTCACTTTTCAATATTTTACTAAATTGTCTGTAATCAATTTAAATTCATAATTTACATCAAATAACCATTTGATAGGCAGCCACATTTCATATGATATCAAAATATAATAACATAAAAGAATCGATAGATTATTTATGTACAAATTTACTTGAAGTGTCGATCTCACTATCCATAGTACCAATTGTCCATTCATAGTATAATAAGACACAACTCAAATATCAAATCAGCTTTTAAGAATTTACATAACATATATCACATATTTCATATATCACTTGTCATGTATCTTTATTTTCTTGCATTTCATGTAACATTCTTTCATGTCATATTTCCACATCATAAACACCATTCAATCAACTTTTCCAATATATTAAATCATAAAATATATGCAATAATAGTAAGAAATATAATTCAAACATAACATTGCATTATTATTATTATACGAACTTACCTCAATCCAGAAACAACAATTTACCATTTTAGTCCATAACCTTGTATTTTCCCGATTTAAGCCCGAATCTCGATTTCCTTCATCTATAATATCACATTTAGCCTAATAATTAGTCACACTATTCATACGGGTCCAAAAATCATATTTTTAAAAATTTTCATTTTGACCCCTAAACTTTTGTATATTTGCACTTTTGCCCCAAGGTTCGGAAATTAAACTTCATCCTATTTTATTATGTTTTATGACATGCTGATCATTTTTTTCTTCTATGGAAACAGCAAATTCTCACTCTAACATGTACTTATGACTATTAGGTATTTTTACCGATTAAGGCCTTTTGCTCGTTTTCACTTAAAACCGAGTAGCATAAGTTGTCTAACATAATTTAAAACCTCATATTTTATCATAAAACACCAAAATACACAAATTTCACCTATGGGTATTTTTCCAAATATGAACCCTAGGTTGAATTATTGCTAGCATAAGCTAAATCAAAGTTACCGGGACTCCAAAAAAGTAAAAATCATTAAAAACGAGGCTAGAACGGACTTACAATCGAGCTTGGAAGCTTGGAAACCCTAGACATGGAGTCTCCCTTGGTATACACGTCCATGGTGAAGAAGATGAGCAAAATTGGCTTTTAATTTTGTATTTTAATTCATTTTACCCCTAAATGACCAAAATGCCCTTACTATTAAACTTTCCAAAAATTCCATTCATGTCCAATATTTGTCCATAAACTTTGAAATTGGTCAAGTTTCTATTTAAGACCTCCTAATTAATATTTCAAAGCAATTTCATACTAGAAACTTCTAGAATGCAAGTTTTGCAACTTATTCAATTTAGTCCCTAACTTCAAATTAAGCACTTTATGCATAAAATTTCTTCACAAAATTTTCACACAATCATGCAATCATATCATAGACCTCAAAATAATCATAAAATAATTATTTTTATCTCAGATTTGTGGTCACAAAACCACTATTCTGATTAGGCCCTAATTTGGGATATTACAGCCTAGCACACAAACGTGTGGCTTGGCCGTGTGACCTAAGGCAGTGATTTACTAGGGCAAGGACACAGGCTAGGATACGGTCGTGTGTCCCTATTTCGAATGTCCACATGGCCTGAGACATGGGTGTGTTACTTGACCGTGTGAGTCACACGGCCGTGTGACCCCTGCAATTGGAAAATTTTCATCTTTGTCTGAAAAATTCTATATGTTTCTGATTTAGTCCCGACTTGTTTCTAACAAGTTTTTAGGGCTTTAAGGACTCAAATAAGGGACAATATGTATGTCTTTGTTTGGTTTTGCTATGATTTATGATGTTATGTTAAATGTTTAAAATATTTGACTGTTTTGAATCATAAACTCCGGTAATACTCCATAACCCTATTCCAGTGACAGTTACGGGTTAGGGGTGTTACAAAATGTTTCCATTGTGGTAAGACCGGACATTGGAAGAGGAATTGCCCTGCCTATCTTGAAGAGGTCAAGAAGGCAAAGGAAAATGGAGAGCCTGCTTTAGGTATTTATGCTATTGATATTAATTTATTAACATCTACTTCTTTGGTATTAGATAACGGATGTGGTTCTCATGTTTGTAGCTCTATAAGGGACTGCAAAGGATTAGGAATTTGACTAAAAAAGATGTGGACATGCGAGTTGGGAATGGAGCAAGAGTTGTTACATTAGCTATAGGAACACATATTTTATCATTGCCTGGTGGATTTGATTTAATTTTGGAGGATTATTATTTTGTTCCCAGTTTGACTAGAAATAATATTTCAATTTCTTGTTTAGACAAAATTGGTTTTGAGATAATTATTAAGAATAAATGTTGCTCATTTTATCTCAATAATGTTCTCTATGGTTCAACACAACTACTAAATGGCCTCCACATTTTAGATCAAGATAAATTTATAACATTAATACTAAAAGAAAAAAATAAATGACTCTAATCAAACTTATCTTTGGCATTGTCGTTTAGGCCATATAAGTGAGAAGCACATATCAAAACTCCATAAAGATGGGCTTTGGATTCTTTTGTTTTCGAACAATTGGATATATGTGAGTCTTGCTTGTTAGGTAAAACGACTAGAACTCTTTTTAATAGTAAAAGTGAGCGAGCTAGTGATTTATTGGGCTTAATACAAAGTGATGTATGTAGACCAATGAACACACAAGCCAGAGGAGGTTTTCAATACTTCATTACTTTCTCTGATGACTTTAGTAGATATGGGTATATTTATCTTATACGCCATAAACCTGAAGCCCTTGAAAAGTTTAAGGAATTTAAAAATTAAGTAAAAAAGAAACTAGGTAAAAGTATTAAGGCACTTCGGTTAGATCGAGGAGGAGAATACTTAAGCTTAGAGTTTGATGAATTTTTGAAGGATTGTGGCATTGTTCGACCAATGATGAGTCATATTAATCTTCCTACTTCCTTTTGGGGACATGCATTTAAAACAACTACTTCCACACTAAATCGTGTTCCATCTAAATCAGTTAAAAAACACTGTATAAGATATGGACTGGGAAGTGTCCTAGTATGACTTTCATGAATATTTGGGGTTGTGAAGCTTATGTTAAACATCAGACATCTACTAAGCTCAAACCCAAATCTCAAAAGTGAATCTTTCTAGGATATCCCAGGGAAACTAAAGGATTTTATTTCTTCAATCCTCCTTGGAAAAAAAGTGTTTGTTGCTCAGATAGGAGTTTTCCTTGAAAGAGAGTTTGTGTCTAGAAATGGTAGTGGTAAAATAATAGAACTCGGAGAAATTTGAGAACAACAATAGATCACTGAACCAGAGATTGAAAAACAATAGGTTCCACAAGTTATTGTAGACTAATCAATTGTTTCGGAAACACAACTACCGTGAAGATCTTTAAGAGAACGCTGTGCATTTAAGAGATATGGATTTCTCATTACAACATATGGTGATATTCTACTTTTGGATCAAGATGAGCCTAGGACTTATCAAGAAGCGATAGCGAGCCCGTATTTTGAGAAATGGCTTGAGGCCATGAGGTCTGAAATGGATTCCATGTCAGAAAACCAAGTATAGATCTTGGTTGACCCATCTAAAGGGGTTAAACCTATAGGGTGCAAGTGGGTTTTCGAAAAGAAAGTCGACATGGATGGTAATGTACAAACATACAAGGGTGATTAGTCACTAAATGTATTTGCAAAGTTTATGGTATTGACTATAATAAAACCTTTTCTCCTATTGCTATGTTTAAATCCATTCGGATCTTACTTGCAATAGTTGCATTTCATGATTATGAAATCTAGAAGATGGACGTCAAAACAAATTTCCTTAATGGGAAACTGGAAGAGGATGTGTACATGACACAGCCTGAAGGTTTTGTCGATCCAAAAGATGTTGGTAAGATATGCAATCTATAAAGATCCATTTATAGATTAAAGCAAGCTTCTCGAAGTTGGAACCTTCATTTTAATGATGCGATCAAAGAGTTTGGTTTTATCAAAAATGATGAGCCTTATGTTTACAAGAAAATTAGTGGGAGCAGTATTGTATTCTGGTACTGTATGTAGATGACATACTTACCCTACAGTTTGTTAAGACTTGGTTAGGAAGTTATTTTTCTATGAAGGACTTCGGCAAGGCTACATACATATTAGGATTGAAAATCTATAGAGATAGATCAAGACGACTCCTAGGTCTAAGCCAAAGTACATACATAGATAAAGTACTGAAAAAGTTCAGTAAGAAAGAATCTAAGTGAGAATTTCTACCTATGAGACATGGTATTTCACTCTCAAAGAAAATTTGGCCTTCAACTTCATAAGAGAGAGAACGTATGAGTAAGATTTCATATTCTTCGGCTATTGGATCTATCATGTATGCATGCTATGTACTCATCCAGATGTATCATATGCTTTAAGCATAATGATTTGGTAGCATGTAGATCCCAGTGAAATTTATTAGGTCATAGTTAAAAATATCCTTAATTACTTGAGAAGCACTAAGGATACATTCCTTATATATAGAGGTGAGGAAGAGCTGAGTGTAAAAGGTCACATTGACGTTAGTTTCCAAATTGACAAGGATGATTCAAGATCGCAATCCGGTTTTGTATTTTGCCTTAATAGTGGCGTTGTGAGCTGGAAAAGTGCAAATCAAGATACAATAGTTGATTCTACAACTGAGATCGAGTATATTGCAGCTAGTGAGGCTGCAAAAGAGGATGTTTGGATCAAGAAGTTCATATTTGAACTAGGGGTTGTGCCTAGCATATCATATGCTATATAGAACTTCATTGTGACAACAATGGAGCAATTGCACAAGCAAAGGAACCTAGATCTCACCAAAGATCCAAACACATACTTAGGTGCTTTCATAGCATTTGAGAAATCATTGATCGAAGAGATGTGGAAATATGAAAAGTACCAACAGATGACAACATTGCTAATCCACTAACAAAGCCTTTGACACAACAGAAGCATGATCATCACACTAAGTCACTCGGTATTAGATACATGATTGATTGGTCTTAGTGCTAGAGGGAGATTGTTAGAGTATGCCCAAAGATCAATCATGAGATGATTGTAATCACATACTCGTTTTACTTTGTTTATTAATATAAGACATTGCCATTATTATTTCAATTTCTTTTTCTGTGTATATAAATAAACTAAATTGTAATAAAGCCCTAAAAAAATATGATTATTCTTACAAAGGTCCTTAGTCACGTATTATAGTGGGCTTGGATAATAATAATACATTGAGGCTAATGTGTAGTTGATTGATGAAAAAGAATTTTCATTGACATAGGGATGTCAAATTCAATACATGAGTATGTGTTAGAGAACAACATATTGGAATGATCCGCTATGATTAAGTTTCTTGGATTATTATGTGATAGTCACAATATTACTCTTAGTGATAACTATGTATATGATCATCAGACTTGAGATCATCATTGTCCCAATATCGTGAGTCGTGCATTTTGATACAGCCAAAATGTCTACCATAACAAATTGTACTATAATGACTGATGTTGGATATACCATAATCCATATAGTAGGATATGACTGATCAAGACATGATTTATCCCTCCTACATAATGGGAGCAATATCTTAGGCCTCTTGGAGGAGTGAGACTAAAAATACATGGCCATGCTCGCATAAGTTGATATGAGATATAACACTTATTTGTTTATTGTAGTCTGCTCAGAAAATAAAGAAATATGAGATTGGACTATACAAGTTTGACTATCCCATGACTTGTGTTCAATCTAGATATTAAGGACAAAAGGATATAATACATGAAAAGATTATCTCAAAAAGGTTATTCCAAAGCATGACTTCTTCTAACTTGGGTGGCAATGATGCATTACTAGATGCCACTGATAGCTTGTAATGTTAGAAACGTTTTAGTATTACTACCAATGTTGCAATAGCCTACAGGGTCACACCCTATACTTGAAACGAATAGAATCAAAATACATTTTGGTATTGTATTTAGTTGTCACATGAATTAAATTAATTGTTGAATTAATTTAATTTGATAGTTGAATATTAAACACATTATATGTACAAACTTGTTGTACACAAATAGAGAACATAGATATATTAATATATGAATTTGATTCATACAAAATATTAATTGTATATATTTTACCGAATTTATTAATATAAACAATTATATTAATTAATTTCTAACAAAATATAAAAGACGTGGTAATTAATATTCTTTTGGAAATAATATAATTAATATATGAATTTGATTCATACAAAATATTAATTGTATATATTTTTACCGAATTTATTAATATAAACAATTATATTAATTAATTTCTAACAAAATATAAAAGACGTGGTAATTAATATTCTTTTGGAAATAATATAATTAATATATGAATTTGATTCATACAAAATATTGATTGTATATATTTTTACCGAATTTATTAATATAAATATTTATATTAATTAATTTTGGTCAAAATATAAAAAACATGAAAATTAATATTTTTTGAAAGAATATAATTAATATATGAATTTTACTCATACAAAATATTACTTGTATGTATGTATCAATTTATTAATATAAATAGTTATATTAATAAATTTTGGTCAAAAGATAAAAGACATAAATTGATAATCTTTTGCAAGAATATAACTCACTTTTCTAACTTTTCATTTGCCTTTCTATTAATAAGGGAATAATCCTGGTTTTCCATTTTTTCTATGTAATATCAAAAAGGATTAAAGGATAATAATCCGTTAGTGTGTTAAGGTTACCAACTTAATAAAATAAAAATCTAGCAATCAATTTTATTATTCTCTCAGAAAAATTCAAGAGAAAGTGGCTGTTCGTTTTTTACGAGGTGGACTACATAGAGGCCGAGAAATTTTCGTTGTAGCTTGGAATCATCATCAAATCAGCATCATCATTTCAATGTTCTTAGTAAAGAAGGTATATTTTCAACCTTATTTCAACCCGATTCGTTCCTCGTACATGGATCCTTGGTTGTGGACTACCGGAATAATTTTTTCGCTGCGCCACGGGGCATACCAGTGGTCCCAACAATTTGTAATAAAGAATTTATCATGATCATGATTTATTAACTCAATTAGTTAGCTTACATTTCTGTGACTGAGTACGAGAGAGAGTTTGTGAGACTCAATAAATATGTTCGAGAATGTGTTTCCACAGAGGCAATTATATGTAAGAGATTTGAAGACGAGTTAAATGAAGACATTAGATTGCAAGTAGGGATTTTGGATTTGAAAGAATTTGTTGCGTTGGTCGACAGAGCATGCAAAGAAATCGATGAATAAACCCTATCAATCCTCATCAAAGAAATCACGGGATTCATATAATTGTTCAATAGCTTCAACGAGGTATTCTAATAGAGATCGTGGAAAGCAAAACATAAGTTCTAAAGCCCCAGCTACTTCAGTATCAAGTGTGGGTAGTGTGAGAAACAATAAACCCGAGTGTCAACAGTGTGGAAGGTGACATTTTTGAGACTGCTGGATGAATAATAAATGTTGTTTTAAATGTGGCTCGCAAGATCACTTCATTCGAGATTGTCTTGAGTTACCCGAGAAAGATAGATATTAGAATGTAAGATCGAGTAACACAGCAGCTAGAGGGAGACCAACTAGAAATATGGGAAATGTGTCTAGTTGCAAAGGAACAACAAAGGACTCTGCTGTGAGATCCAAGGCTAGAGCACCAGCCAGAGCTTACGCTATTCGCGCTCGCGAAGATGCGTCGTCAGCATATGTTATCATTGGTACATTTTCTTTCTATGACACTAATGTAATTGCCTTGATAGATCCTGGATCGACTCATTCATATGTCTGTATGAATTTAGTGTCTAGTAAGAGTTTGCCTATTGAGTCTACTGAATTTGTTATTAAAGTATCGAACCCCTTAGGCAAGTATGTCCTAGTTGATAAAGTTTGCAAGAATTGTCCTTTGATGACTCGGGGTTGTTGTTTTTTGACAAATTTGATGCTTTTATCGTCTAATGAATTCGATGTGATTCTGGGTATGGATTGGTTGACTCTACATGATGCTGTGGTAGTTGTAGACGAAAGACTATTGAATTGAATTGTTAGAATAATGAAATCTTTCAAATTGAATATGATGAGTTGAGTGGATTGCTTATTTTGATATTGTCGATGTTAGCTCAGAAATATGTGAGAAAAGGTTGTGATGCTTATCTTGCATATGTACTGGATACAAAAGTGTCTGAATCGAAGATTGAATCAGTGCCAGTGGTTTGTGAATATTCGGATGTGTTTCCAGAAGAGTTGCCTGGGTTACCACAAATCAGAGAAGTCAAGTTTGCTATTGAATTAGTGCCAAGAACATCACCAATATCGATAGCTCCTTACAGAATGGCTCCAACAGAACTAAAAGAGTTGAAAATTCAGTTGTAAGAGTTAATAGATAGAGGTTTTGCGCGACCTATCACACTGGAGTGCACTAGTGTTGTTCGTGAAGAAGAAAGATGGATCGAATAGATTGTGTATCGTTTATCGTCAACATAACAAGGTTACAATTAAAAATAAGTATCCTTTGTTGAGAATTGATGATTTATTCGATCAGTTGAAAGGAGCAATAGTATATTTGAAGATTGATCTGAGATCTGGCTATTATCAGTTGCGAGTTTAAGATTCGAATGTGCCGAAGACTGCATTCAGAACAAGGTATGGGCATTATGAATTTCTTGTCACGGCTTTCGGATTAACTAATGCTCCTGCAGTTTTTATGGATTTGATGAATCGAATCTTTAGACCATATTTTGAAAAATTTGTTATTGTATTTATTGATGACATTTTGATCTATTCCCGAGATAAGTCTAAGTATGCTGAGCATTTGAGGATTGTATTACAAACTTTGAGAGATAAGCAATTGTTTGCTAAATTCAGTAAATGTGAGTTTTGGCTCTGAGAGGTTGGATTTTTGGGACATATTATTTTAGTGGAAGGTATCTAAGTTGATTCGAGCAAGATTTTAGCAGTTGTTGACTGGAAATCACCAAGAAATGTGTTCAAAGTTAGAAGTTTTTTGGGATTAGCTGGTTACTATCAGCATTTTGTAAAAGGATTCTCGATGATTGCTACACTGATGACTCGTTTGCTACAGAAAGATGTGAGTTCGAATGGTCTGAGAAATGTCAATAGAGTTTTGAACAGTTGAAAGAATTATTAACTAAAGCACTAGTTTTAGTTCAGCCTAAATCGGGTAAAGAGTTTGTGATCTTTAGCGACGCGTCATTGAATGGTTTAGGATGTGTTTTAATGTAAGAGGGAAAAGTGATAGCTTATGCTTCCAGACAATTGAAACCACGTAAAAAGAATTATCCGACGCATGATTTAGAGTTCGTCGCTAGTGTTTTTACTTTGAAAATTTGGTGACATTATTTATTCAGTGAGAAGTGCCATATATTTACCAATCACTAGAGCTTGAAGTATTTAATGTCTCAAAAAGATTTGAATTTGTGAGAACGAAGATGACTTGAGTTGCTGAAAGACTATGAGTTAGTAATTAATTATCATCCGAGAAAAGTAAATGTAGTCGCGGATGCTCTGACTAGAAAATCTTTATTTTCTTTCAAGCGATGAACACACAGTTAACCTTGTCAGATGATGGTTCGACTTTAGCTAAATTAAAAGTTAAACCGTTATTTCTTCAACAAATTTTTGAAGCTCAAAAGTGTGATAATGAATTGCAAGCTAAAAGAATGTAGTGCGAGTCGACTACTGATTCAGAGTACTAGGTCGGATCCAATGATTGTTTAATGTTTTGAAATAGAATTTGTGTACCAAAGAATTTTAAGCTTATTTAGAAAATTCTGTACAAAGCACACAGTGGTTGTTTATCTGTTCATCTGGGGAGTACTAAAATGTATAATGATTTGAAACAATTGTATTAGTGGTCAGGCATGAAATGAGACATTTTAGAGTTTGTGTCGAGATGCTTGGTTTGTCAACAAGTCAAAGCTGAACATCAAGTGCCTTCGAGACTACTACAGCCAGTGATGATACTAGAGTGGAAATGGGATAGAGTTACGATGGATTTCGTATCGAGATTACCTCTATCTCTGAAAAAGAAAGATGCTATTTGGGATGTCATTGATCAATTAATGAAGTCTGCATACTTCATTCCAGTATGTATAGACTTTTCGCTTTATAGACTAGTTGAGTTGTACATCTCTGAGATTGTTAGATTGCACGGGGTGCTAGTTTCTATTATTTCGGATAGATATCCAAGGTTTATGTAGCGATTTTGGAAGAAATTGCAAGAAGCTTTGGGTACGCAGTTTCACTTTAGTACCGCATTTCATCCGCAAACCGACGGTCAGTCTGAGAGAGTAATTCAGATTCTTGAAGATATGCTTCGTTGCTGTGTTTTAGAGTTTGAAGGCAACTGGGAGAAATATTTATCGTTAGTTGAATTTGCATATAACAATAGTTTTCAGTCGAGCATAGAGATGGCACTGTATTTGCAAATGCCGAACTCCATTGTACTAGACCGAGCTTAATGAGAAAAACATTCATGGGGTTGATTCAATCAGAAAAACCGAAGATAAAGTGAAAGTAATTCGTTACAGTTTAAAAGCAGCTTCAGATCCACAGAAATCTTAAGCGGATTTGAAACGTAACGACATTGAAGTTCAAATCGGCGAGAAAGTATTTTTGAAAGTATCTCCGTGGTAGAAGATTCTTTGATTTGGTCGCAAAGGAAAATTGAGTCTGCGATTTATCGGGCAGTATAAGATTATTGAGAGAATAGGGCCAGTGGCATACCAGCTAGCATTACCGTCAGAATTAGAAAGAATTCATAATGTATTTCATGTTGAGTCAATATAGATCAGATCCGCCACACGTAATTTCTCCGACAGAGATTGAAATTCAGCTTGATATGACGTATAATGAAGAACCGATCAGAATTTTAGTTTAAGAGGTTAAAGAGTTGAGAAATAAGAGCATAGCTTTAGTTAAAGTTCTTTGGAAATGTCATGGTGTCAAAGAAGCTACATGGGAACCCGAGAAAGCTATGAGAAAATAGTACCCTAACCTCTTTTCTAGTAACATTTTTTAGGACGAAAATTCCTAGGGGGAGAGTTGTAGCAACCCGTTTTTAGTCAAATCAAAATAGTGGTTTCGGGACCAAAAATATGTGGTCAAAATATTTATTTTATTATTATTTTAATGTCTACAGCATGATAGTATGATTGTGTGAAAATTTCGTTCAAAAATTTTATCTTTTTGATGGTCAATTTGATAAAAAGGATTAAATCACATAAAGTGTAAAACTTGTGTTCTATTAGCTAAAGGTGTCTAATAGCTATAGAAGTTTAAAGTGGAGATCCTTATGTGGTAATTAGCCTATTTATAAAGTTAGTAGACAAAGATGGACATCCTTTAATGGCATTAAAGGTTTTATATTAAGGTTAGATAAGTAATTTAGTTATTAAATTAAAATTAAGTAAAATAAAACCATATTTTTTTAGTCTATCTTCTTCCCTTGCTGAAAATTAGAAGAAGAGAACTCCATTTTTGTGTTTGAAGCATTCGACCATTGACTCTAGTGCATGTAAGTGATTTTTGACTCGGTTTTTAATGATTTCTATGTTTTTGAGATTGATGCAGCTTAATCTAGTTAGCCCAGGGACTAATTTGCAAAATTGTTAAAGGTTTAGGGTTTTTCCATTGATGAATATAAGTGTATTTTGATGTTTGATGATAGAAAATGTATGGTTGTTGTTAGATAAACAACATTTATAAAGTGATTTTTGATAAAATTTCCAATTAGGGATTAAATTGTTAAATGTGTAAATTATGTGGTTAAATTGTGAAATAAATAAAAAATATGGGCTACTATGGGTAGGCACCTAATTGCATGAATTTGTGTTTTTATGAGATAAGGGCTAAATTGTAAAAATGTTGAAATATTAGGGGCAAAAGGTAAAGTTGCAATAATATGCATTTTGGGCTAAATTGAATAGAATAATAATTAATATAAATTTTGATTACATATAGATCAAAAAAAGTGAAATTCAGATTTAGATCGGGGGAAAAACAAAGTATCGAATTAGTCGATCCATTTCGTTGTTTTAGCGATTGGGGTAAGTTTGTATGTTAATAAGCATTAATACAAATTTGTTTTAAATGCTCTATTATTGAATTATTTGTGAATACGATCTTGCGAATATGTTTGACGATGTTTCGAAAAATGTGAAATCCCGATTGAACCTTAGGAATAGATTAGGATACGAATGACATGTCATTAGGGGTTATGCGATTTGGGTGCTGGTCCGTACGTCCTACCGGTGGTTGAGTTATTCGACATGTGTTACGGATTCTCATCAGCTTGTGTGAGCAGCACCGTGTAGCTACGTCATGACCGTCAGCTTGTGTGAGTAGACCCGTTGATAGCTCGAGAGCATTATATAAGATATTTGATTGAGATAGCTTCGGCTAGGTATGTGGCACTTAGGGTGCAAGATTCTTGAGTATCCGGTAGTATTTTGAATGGTTCAACGAGTATATCAAAGATATGGATGAGTATGAGATTAGTACAAGATGGTACAGGTATATATATGAACCGTATAAGCTTTGAATCAAAGAAACTTTTGAATTTCACATCTAACTTTATAAATGATCGTGTGATAGGTTTGTGGATTAAATGAGTTGTATATTGTTTTATTCAATTGTTTGAATTGTGAATTTATGACAAATTGAGTTTATTACTATACTAACTTACTAAGATTTATAGCTTATTTTATTTACTTTTCCGTGTTTTATAGTTAATATTGAAGATAGCTTGGATTTGGGAGTCGTTGGAGATCTCATCATACTATCAAGCTATCACTTTGGTACTTTTGAGCTTATGTATTTAGTTTTGTGTATAGCCATGAGAGTTGGCTTATGTTGGTATATTTGGTGATGTAAATGTATCTACAAATAACCTTTTGTTATGTTATGTAATATTGCCATTTATATGCTTGTTGTGAATTGGTATTTGGAATACCATATGGTTGAAATTTGAAGAATTGGTATGCATGTGATTAGAAGTAAAAAAGTATATATATGAAGTTAACTAGCTAAGTGAATTGAGAATGTGATTTTGGTATGAAATTGAATAGCATATTGTGGTACTTGTATGGCTTGTAGTTGATGGTACTGAAATGGTACGAATTATGTTTGGTTGAGGTTGGTTTGAATGTATATTGATGCTATGATATATGCAAATTGATGTTGTTAGGTGGTTGCAATTTGGTGAGAAAGATGGCTTGGTAAGTAGCCTATTTTTGTCTACACGAGAAGAACACGGGCGTGTGTCTCAGCCGTGTGTGACACACAGTCAAGTGATATGGCTGTGTGTCCCTTAGTGTTTATTTAGAAATCAAGTCAGTATGCTCCACACAGCCCAGCACACGAGCGTGTAACCCAAGTCAGAGAGTTACACGGGGTCGGACATGGGTTGAGACACAGCCATGTGATCTCATTTCGAATGTCCACATGGCCTATGACACAGGCTTGTCTTTGGCCATGTGAAACACACGGTCGGGCCACACGAGCGTGTGTCCCCTGTATTTTGAAAAATTTTCTAAGTTTTCTGAAAATTTCCTGAGATATCGGTTTAGTCTTGAACCACTTCTAAAGCATGTTTTGGGCCTTGTAGGCTTGTATTATGGACTTGATAAAGGATTGTGAATGACTTGTATTTGAATTTGATAATTTTTTGAGAAATTTATGTTCGATTGTGTTATTAGTCCGGTAATGCTCCGTAACCCTATTCTGGCGACGGATACATGTTAGGGATGTTACAGTATGATCTTGAAAAGCATGCACTCTAGGACTTATGCTAGCATTTTTTCCACACTTAGAAAGAAATTTTGAAATATTGTTTCCATATGAGTGACTTATCAATAAAAAGAGTTTGTAAGTATGATTTTGTTGATGCATGATTATGTGCAAAGATTGATGTTGCTTAAACATATTGCAAGATTGCCTTAGCAAAAATTTTGCATTGCATGAAACATTACTTGGGATGAGCAATGGATTAAGTTGGAGGTGTGTAAACTCTAAATTATATAGGTTTTTTAGTAGTTTTTACCACTTTTTTACTTAAGAATAATACTAATGCTGACTATTTGTTAATTAATTAAGTGAATTTTAAAAAAGAATGTTGCTTAGTAGCCTGGTAGCGGACTCCAAGATTCATGCGATTTCTCTTCTTGATTTTTTCTCTCATTTCGTGTATCTGCCTCTTATTCTATTGAATATTATGGCAGTTGATGGGATTGTCGTGTGTGTTGGTATTGTGTAGCTATGTTTCTTTGTTTTGAAGTGTGCCTTGGTGGTGTATGGTGATATTGATCTGACGTGAAGGGTTTCGTCAAGCTCAATTAATGAAAAAGGCATTCTTGGTGGATGTTCCTCGAGTTTGATGGCGACTTTTATCTATATTCTAATTTTTCCTTATGTTTTGTATTTCTTTGTTTCGGTGGATTTTTCTGTTCACGTGCATTTTGCATGTTATTATTTTTCGAAGACAACCTCATTGGGGCCCTCGGTGGCCAGAAAATTGATTTCTAATTGACTTTTCTACGTGTTTTGCATGAAAAAGGAGTCTTTCAAATTTTTTTTGTATTTTGCATTCTTGGTGGTTTTAGGGTTTTTAAGTTTTTCTCATCCTTAGACTGTTTTGGCTCGTCTTTTCCCTTTTAGTAGGAGTTTTGTCTTCATTTTCTTTAAGGGGGTGGTTTGTTTCTTTCTCTTCTCTAGCTTTCATGGTCATGGTGTTTTGCCCTGTTTTCTTTCATTTTTTTCATTCCTGATCGAAGGCTGTATGCTCCATTTGCTCCTCTTTGTTCCTTTTTGTATAGTGCTTTCTTTTGTGTTTTTTAAGTTTGTTGGTTTTCCACTTCTTTTTTTAGTTTAGCTGCTTTTCTCTTTTATTACTTCTTGTTTGTTTTCTATTTTCTCATGCTTCCTAGGTTTGTGTTTTGGTTTTTGTTGGCTCTGTGCCTTCTTTCCTGTCTGCAAGTGTTTCTTGTGTTGACTTGGTTTGGCCGATGGAAGAGATGTTCGAGAGCGATAGGGAATCGATGGCTGATGACATAAATGTGATGTTGGAAATGTCATCTCCTTTGGAGAGAAGGAACCATAAATCTATGCGCGATGGAATGGGACGATTCAAAAGTGAAAGAAAGAGGCAAAAGGGACCGAATGGAGATCACATCGACGAAAGCCCAGCTAAACTCTTTAAAAGAAGACTTTTGGATAATGTATCACCTTTTAAGGCGGTGGCTGGCGAACAGCCCCACCAAGAACAATGAAGGTCTTTTGTTAGAACTTTCATGGGGTGGGGAACCCTGCGATAGTCTGTAAGTTAAGGCAACTCCTTGTTGCTAATAGGTCGATATTGTTTTTCTTTGCGAAACTAAAATTCATTCAAATAGCTTCTCTTGTATTCGTTCGACGTGTAGGTTGGAGGGTTGCATGGTTGTTAGCTCAGAGGGGAAGAGTGGCGGCCTGGCCTTGATGTTGAGGGAGGAGGTGAAAGTCACAATGCAAAATTATTTTAAATATCATATTCATTCGTTGGTCAGCTTGGACGATGGTGAGGTGTTTCGGTTTACTAGATTTTATGGTCAAGCCAATCCAAACCTTAGAAAAGAGTCTCGGGACATGCTTAGGAGGGTGAAAAGTATGGTTAAGGATGGACAGATTGTGGGGGGAGACTTTAATGCCATCCTCAATAATACTGAGAAGGACGGAGGGCGTAAAAAGCCGAGAAGCTCTATGGATGAGTTTTACGATATCCTAGATGAATTGTCATTGGTGGATGTTAAAACCTGCAATGGGTGGTTTACGTGGACTAACAACAGAGAGGGCCCCGACCTCATTAAGGAGAGATTGGATAGGTTTCTTATCTAGGATGATATGGTTGATAAGCTATCGTTTCTTACTACTACGGTTGTCTGTCAGTCTAAGTTCGACCATGAGGCCATTATCTTGAATACGATTGGCAGCAAAATGGGGGAGAAATGGGGGGGGACCAAAGATCGTGGTTCAAGTATGATGTTTGCTGGGCTAAGGAGAAGAAGGCAAGGGAGATCATCACGTGCATTTGGTTGAACAAGGATAGTAATATTTTGGAAAAGATGGAGAAAGTTCGTGAGGAGCTTGGCCCGTGGTAATACCAAAGATACAAAAGAATGAAGAATAAGATAAATGGGCTGCAAAAAAAGATTAGCGAGCTCATGGATGGTCCAAACCAGATAGGTCAACAAATATCCTCAACACTGTTCGTGGTAAGCTGCGTCACCTGTATGATGTGGAGGAGAAGTATTGGGCACAAAGGGCGTATCCAGTGGCTTAGAGAGGGCGACAGGAATACCCATTTCTTCCACGTGAGGGCTACTGGGCAAAAGAAAAAAAAACAACATTGACAAGCTTAAAAATTTGCAAGGGATATGGTACGAAGATAAGAATGAGATTTGTAACATTGTTTGGAACTACTTCCATGATCTTTTCAAGACTACTATCGATCTGGGCTAGGATATTGATCTAAATTTTGTTCCTGAGTGTATTACGGAGAGAATGACTAGTATTCTTAACAGAGATTTCACTGATGATGAGATTGTGGCTATGTTTAAACAACTGGATGCCTGTAAAGCGCTGGGAATTGATGGGCTTTCTGGGAGTTTCTATAAAGAGAACTGGAGACTGTAGGTAGCGATGTTTTAAGGATGTGTAATGATATCCTTAAAGGCACTAAAAATTTTGATTGTATTAATGAAACGCTTCTTGTTATGATCCCTAAAACTAAGAACCCCTGTGAGATGACTAACTTTCGCCCAATAAGTCTTTGCAAGGTCATATACAATATCATATCAAAGTTTCTAGCTAATCGGCTCAAAGAAGTTCTTCCTCACTGCACCAGCCAAAACCAAAGCACATTCGTCCCTGGTTGGATGATCCACGACAATGTCTTTATTGCTTATGAACTTATGCATTATCTTCGAAGCTCTAAAAACGGACCCAAAAAGGGTTGTGTGGTCAAGCTCGATATGAGCAAAGCATATGACCGGGTGGAGTGGAGCTTCCTTGAAAAAGTGATGATTAAAATGAGCTTTTCTAGTGATTGGGTCAAAAAAATCATGACCTGTGTTTGTATTGTTCGGTATAGATTCAAATGCAATATGAACCTTATTGATGTTATTGTTTTGGAAAGGGGCCTTCACCAAGGGGACCCCTTATCCCCTCATCTATTTCTTTTCTGTATGGATATTTTTTCTCGCATGTTGGCAAATGCCCAAGAAACTAATAAAATTAAGGGTATCCGAGTGAGTAAGGATGGCCCTAGAATAAACCATCTATTTTTTGCTGACGACACTCTTTTGTTTGTCAGGAACCAACGTAGTGAAGTGGAAGCTTTTACGCAAATCTTGGAAAATTTTGAAAAAATGCCGGGCCAAAGCATTAACCTGGATAAGTCAATGGTGAACTTTAGCCCCAACACCCCTATGTCTCAGCGCGTGATTTTGGATGGCTTACTAAAACTGAAAATGGTCGAAAAACTTGATGGCTACCTCGATCTCCCTATTTCTGTTGGTAAGAAGAAATCTATCGTGTTTCAAAATATCATGGATCACATAGCTAGCAGAATCAACAGTTGATCAAAGCGATTATTATCAAATGGGAGTAAGGAGATCTTTATTAAGTCTATCATCCAAGCTATCCCTACCTATGCCTTCTCGGTTTCTTGGCACCTAAGGGAGTGCTTGAGGATATTCAGTGAGTCACGTTTGGTGGGGGGAGGGGAAAAGAAGAGGGCTGGAA
Organism: Gossypium arboreum; assembly: GCF_025698485.1. NCBI lineage: Eukaryota > Viridiplantae > Streptophyta > Magnoliopsida > Malvales > Malvaceae > Gossypium > Gossypium arboreum. Next base: position 31,297,056 of record NC_069081.1, read on the forward strand.
TATGGTGCCTTGGGATCAAAGGTGTTATCCCAAAGGTATGGGAGGTCTGGGCTTTAGGGACCTTCGTCTTTTTGACGTGGCTTTTTGCATCAGCAAGTCTGGCGTCTCATCAATAGTAGAGACATGTTGTGCTTTAGAGCCTTAAGTGCGAAATACTTCCTCGATGGCGATGTCTTTCACCCAAAAAGTATGGACAAGACTTCCTATACTTGGCAGAGCATTGCCAAGGCTGCTTGTATCTCTAGGAAGGTTTTCGTTGGAATGTGGGAAATGGAAAAAGCACTAAGGCATGGTACGATAACTGGAGTTTTGAGGGTCTGTCGGGTGCATCTATCCAGCTCAATAAATGGATGGTTAAGGAAAACAATGTGTGTGAGCTTTTTAATGAAAGCAAGGATGGCTAGAACGAAGATAGGGTCCTTGATCTCTATGGTGAAAATTTGAAGGACCAAATTTGCAATATCCCCATTATCCATAATGAACCTGACGACCAACGAATTTGATTCCATAACCCGCATGGCATTTTTTCCTCAAAGTCTGCTTACTCGTAGATGATTCTTAAAAAAGTTGTCTATGGCCCTCATAGGATCTTTTGGAGAATAGCTTGGAAGTTGAAAACCCTGTCGAAAATTTGTATATTTTGTTGGAGACTGGGCCACAATATCTTTTCGATGTATGATAAAATTTCCAGCATTCGTAGTGGCTTTAAAAGCACCTACACAAGATGTGGCAAGGACAAGGAAACTCTTATTCAAGCATTGAAGGACTGCTCGATGGCTCGAGCGGTGCTTGCGTATGGTGGTCTTATTAACAATCTTCTTGTTAGGGATTATGATCATTGTATTGACTGGATTGAAAATGTCACTAGAGAGCTGGATAATAAGGCGGTCGTTGATCTTATCACTATCCTTTGGAATGTTTGGAACAGCAGAAACAACCGCATTTTTAGGGGTGTGGAGGAAGAGGCCAAAGTGACCTGGGAAAGAGTGGCGATGTTGAGCCATGACTTCCAGGTTTATAATCTGTTGGAGGATCCTATGCTGTCGAGAAAGGTTGAGGAAAAAGTCTGGAGGAAACCTAATCAGGGGATGGTAAAAATCAATTTCGATGCCATTGTTAATGGGAAGAATATGTGCTTTGGGATGGTGGCCAGGGACTTTGATGGTTTTGTCCTGGGCGGACGGATTGGTATTTTGGATAAGGGTGTGCAAATTGAGGGACAGAGGTGTAGGCTCTGGAAGAAAGCATCACTTTTGCCCAGTCAAAAAACTAGAATAAAGTGGAGTTGGAGTCTGACTGTCTTAGCCTTGTTAATCGCTTCAACAAAAGGGACGCTGATTGACTATGTAGGGCTATAGCATGCGGGAGATCCATAAACAGCTGGAGTCTTTTAATTGGTTTAATATAACTTGGGCCTTGAGATGCTGTAACAAAATAGTGGACTTCTGTTGTAATTTGGCTAAGACTAAAAATTGTACCATGAACTTTAATATGGATTATCCATTGAATATCCATGAGCTTGTTTTAAAAGATGCAATAAATTGATGTTGACCCTTGGGTCTTTTCTTCAAAAAAAAAAAGTGAATTTTTCTTATATTCATAATGGACATGAATTTATGAAATACATAAATTTATGCTTTATTGTATTAATTTTGTGTACAAATTAAATTATTTCATGTTATTTATTAATGTGATGTATTTAATTATGCAGTGGGACCACGAAGTGGACTTAATAAAGATCTTATTACAATTTTTGTATGGACACCAATTCTGCCTTACTTGGATGACAAAACCATGCAAACTAGGTCATGAAGATGTTACAGTGACTCGGTTAAAAATGGTGTTACATGGTTGACAAGTCTGACAATTTAATGGGTCATAAAACCATCCAAACAAGGAGAAGAGAAGCCCAATTCGGCAAGGATATTTGGCAACCAAAATCAGCTTTTGGGATAATTATTTAGAGGTCCTTACACTTGAAATTAAGTAAAAATCCGCACACCAATTTTTCCCAAGAAACCGTCCAACCGTTGCTTGATTCAAGCATGATTTCATGCTTAAATCAAGAAACCAACATCCACTTTCTTCCACAATATGTGGTCGTCCAAGAAAAGGAGTAAACGGGGGATTTTTCAAACTATTTTTAGTAAACTCATCCACCAACTTCCACTATAACTACCCACCTCCGTTCCCCATTTCAAAGCATCCCCTACATACCTCATTTATCATTCATCTAACATTTCTCTTCCATTCTCTCATTCCCTCTCTTCATTCCCATGCATAGCATCTCATATTTTCTTTCTTTCTTAGCTAGCGAAACCTTGATATGATCATCTCTTGGTCAGCCACCATGAGAAGTCATTAACAAAGGAGCAACAGAAGGATGAAATGAAACTTCTTCAATTGGGATTTGCAAGGCTGTTGATTCGAACAAAGTTTACTTTTCCTTTACTTGTTACTTTGATTTTAATCATGTTTGCAATGTGCTTTGTTATCTTATCATCCACAATGGTAGATTAAATTTGTTTAGCTAGAATGATTGCATCAATTCAATGAAGTTTGTTTAAGTTATGTTTATAGTGTTTGTTCCTCTGTCATTCAAGTTTTCAATTAAAATCAAGTATGTATTTCATTAATACGTGATTGGATGCATTGGAATTAGCTGAGTGATCCTAACTAGACGACGGCTAATGGACACAATAGTTGAAAAGTGCATGCTTAATTTAGATCCTAAAATGACTAAATTAAAAGTTCATAATAACTTTAATGAGCTCTATTATCTTTCATAGATTTTAGGTTTATGTGATTAAATATTTTCAAACCTAACTCATCCTTGTTACTTCACATGAATTCTAAGGAACTCTTATTTTGATATGATTAGTAAAATGCATGCTTTACTAAGTAAAAGATTTCGAAAGGACTTAATTTGGTTTCAAACTCATGAAAGATCGAGTTGCCATGTAATATTTTTTGAACACTTTTAAACATGAGAAAAATGAATTAAGTTGAATGATGCAATTGTTTTAGCCTATTCATGTTATTGATTGTTGAATTTTGTGTTCTTGTTGTTAAATTCATCCATACATTTTTATCATACTTAGATTAAATTGCATTATGGACATCTTACATCTTGATAATTTAATTTAGTTTAATCATCCATCACTTGGAATACTGTGTTCTTATCACCAATTTGTAAAACTTTATTTTTGCAATTAATTGATTAACATACACAGTCCCCGTGGAAACAATAACTCTTTTACTTACTTATTACTTGATAACGACTGTGTACACTTGCACAAACCTACACGTTACACCAACATACTGGCTAGGGGCTCGATAATCTTTAGAGCATAAGCCTCCACTTATATCAAAGCACATGAGTTACATACGCATGGTCAATGACTAACTCAGGATTTAGGTAAATCACACTATGAATGTCACAAGTAATTAATTCACAAACGGATCCAGAATTAATTCAACTTGGGTCCAGCATAATGTATCATTCTTCTAATGAGTACATCTATGTCTCTACCTATAGACCCAACATCTCTGGTAGCCAAGACTAGCCATCTCCCCGATTGGAATTGTAGACAACATAATAATACTTCTAAGTATTTGAATCAAATGCTCACTTTGATTCTTTTATGAGATTACGGACTCATTTAGATTATCTACTGAAGTAAGTTGTGTAACACCCTTAGCCCGTATCTGTCCCCAAATTAGGGCTACAGAGTATTACTAGAGTATAACATCATATAACAAACATTTTATTATTTCCAACAAACCACAACATAAATCATAGTAATATCAACTAAAACGATACATACGGTCCCTTTTACGAGCCCTCAATGCCCTAAAAAGACATGAGAAATGAATCGAGACTAAATTGGAAACATATGAAACTTTTTAGGAAAAAGTTAAAATTTTTCAAACTACAGGGGTCACACGGCCAAGAGACATGCCCGTGTGGCCGTGTGGGCATTCGAAATAGGGACACATGGCCATGTCCCAGCTTGTGTCTGTGCCCGTGTTTCTCACTGACTTGGGTCACACTGCCAAGCCACACGCCCATGTGCTAGGCTGTGTACCCTTTGAAATAACCCCACACGTCTATGTGCCAAGTCGTGTGCTAGGCTGTGTAATAGCCTAACTTGCAACCATTTGAAAGATACAGGGAACACATCGTCGTGTCACCTGGTCGTGTGTCACACACGGCCATGTCTCTGACTGTAACACCCCTAACTCGTGACCGACGCCGGTGTCGGACACGAGGGGTTAACGGCCAAATCCTCTCAAAATACTAACCAATTTGACATTACCAGTCAGGCTGGAAAACTGCATCACTGTCGCCTTAAAAATCATATCTCGAGTTTCAAAACTCGGAAACTGGTTTCGTAAATTTTCCCTGAATTTAGACTCATATACCCATCCATGGATTTATTTTTAGAATTTTTGGTTGGGCCAATTGGTACAGTTTATTAGTTAAAGTCACCCATGTTACCGGGATCGACTGCTCTGACCTTCGTACGTTACAACTTGTATATCTCTCTGTACAGGGCTTTAATACTGGTGTCGTTTGTTTCTAATGAAACTAGACTCAAAATGGAATCTGTACATATAAGGCATGACTCCTAATTCTTTCTGGATAATTTATGGAAAATTTTCAAAGTCGCGACAGGGGACCCAGAAACCGTTCTGGCCCTGTCTCACGAGAACTTTAATATTTCTCAGTATACTGCTCATATGGTCGTTTCGTTTCATCCATATAAAAATAGATTCATCAAGGTTCAATTTCATAATTTACTCACTATTTAATTCTACTTCTACTATTTTTAGTGATTTTTCAATCTCATCTCACTGCTGCTGTCCGCAACAGTTACTGCAGTAGACTATGCCAATTTCATGAATCTTTCCTTGGCCTTAATCATCCATCATACATGACACAAATTATGGCCACCTTATCAAAATTAGAGTTTCTAAGACTCGTGGTTATAGGTTCTAGCATTCCACTCGACGACCACATAGGCCATTTTCACATGGCTTAAAGTTTACAACCCACAATTCGACAAAATATAATAGCCTATACATGCCAAATGTTCTTCAACAACAAAAACAATACCACAAGATTTCAGCCGTTGTGATGACTTCAGCGACGGTCCCGATCACGCAAACAATACGAGTCCGAGAGACCTAAAATGGGTGACAAGAAAACACCGAGTGAGTTTACAACTCAGTAAGTCATAAGCATTCATCAATCCACCGATAAAGTTACTACAACATGTACAACAAACGAGGCTAGGTACTCATCCATATCGAATCTATACCTTAATACCTCGGACCTTTCGGTCCAATCTCGCACCAAATCATACATCCACATTTCATATTTTACACAACAAGATAATCAAGCATTTTACACATTAACTCATTTTCCAGCACAACCATACAATTTCAATCATCACATAGATTTAAGGCTTATCAAGTTCAACCCCAAGCATGAACGTATTCTCTATTCGTCATGAGCTCGAGGTACTTACCCTATCCGCTGTCCATACTCAATTCAATGGAGACACACCTCCATATATATAGAGTACGCACACAGTGCTTACTACTCGATTTCGCACACTTAGTGCCACGTAATTTAAGCCCGCACACACATTGCCATACCTCCGAGCTCGCACACCCAAAGTCAGTATTTTTCCAGCTTGCACACATAGTGTCATATTTTTCCAGCATGCACACTTAGTGCCTTATATTTCCAGCTCGCACACTTAGTGCCATATATTTCCAGCACGCACACTTAGTGCCGATCTCATCACCGTACACACGTATTGTTCAAGACACTTAGTGCCGAAAGCAAACTTTCTACACATTTCACTATTTCTTTTACATTCAACAAATGTCATCACTCCATACACATACATTTTCATTTATATATATATATATATATATATCATCCCATTAAACACAATTGCATAAATTTTACAATCATTTAAGCAATATCAAATACGTGCTTAATGACTTACCTTGTTTGGGGTAGAACGGTTCCAAATCGGCTACTCGCTTGCTTTCTCCTTTCCTTTATCCAATCTAGTTCCCTTTGCTCTTGAGCTAAATCAAACAAATTTACTTCTCAATCTAACACATACATACGGCAACCATACACATTTCGAAATCAATTCATTCGTATCATTTGTCCATGCATTAGTTTTAACACATTCGCCACTAGGGCAACCTATTTAACTTTTAAGATTCATTTCTAATTTTAGTTAAACAATGCCGAATGCCATTAACTACTAATGCCACACACACATATGCATCAAATTAACCCATACATGACCTATAGCTCATTCGGTCATTCATCTTTCAAACCTATCAAAGCTTCATATCACACTTCCTTGGCCGAACACACATACAAGCACAATTTAGCATTTTTTTTATTTATTTCATGATACATTCGGCCTTGACATAATTTCATTAAAAGTCCCTATTAGCCACTTCACCCTTCAATTATATCATCTACTTATCATTTCTTAAGATTACCATCTTAATGCCCATTATAACCACTCTCATAATCTAAAAATCGGCAACACCCACCTTTTAGCTATCTTAGCCGAATACTTCTCAACACTTAGATTAAAGTATGCACCTTAACTTAATACAACTTTCATTATCCCATGTAGCCGAATGTACCAAGCATTTATCATTTGCACATAGATTCTATAGCATGGCCGAATACTCATGCACATACACATAACAACAAGAACTCAAGGATCTAAAAATCTCCTTTTATTAAACATTCATCTCACTTCTCTTCATGCTTCATCACAACAACATTTAAACAACCAACCAAAAAAAGACAACCTCCATGGCGAACTTCATCTCCATCAAATAGCAAAGAAATCTAAGCCATGGGCTAGGTAGGTTTCAAACTAACAACTAAAACATGCATGAATCTTAAAGAATGACATCAAACATACCTCACTCTAGTTGCAAGTATGGCCAAGCTTCTCCAAACCCCTCTCTCTCACTCACGGCAATTGAAAGAAATTTGAGGAAGGATGAGCATTTTTTTGTTTTTCTTGTTCAATTCACGGCAAATGGGGGAAAGGCATCCACACACACTTTTTTTTTTTCTTTTCTATTTCTTTTATTATTTCCTTTCTTTTACATAAAATAATGACCACTTCATGGAAATTTACCACATATTGTAATATATGCTCCATCATGGCCGCCACTATGCATAAGAAAAGGAGTATTTGACATGCAAAACCACTATTTTCACTACATGCTTTAATAGGCCCTCATAGATTAACCTATCACATTTCTACAATGTTTCATATAAGTCCATTTTTAATAAATTCACATAGAAATGATCAAATTAATGCATGAAACTTTCATACATGCATTTATTAACATCATAAACATAGAATATAACAATTAATTATTTATAAGACTCGGTTTCGTGGTCCCGAAACCACTTTCCGACTAGGGTCAATTTTGGGCTGTCACACTGACTGTGTGGACAAAAAATAGGCCATTTTCAAGCCATTTTTCTCACCCAAGTTCCTACCACTTGCACAAGTCAAATGCATATATAATCTGGCATTCAAAATACAACTAACATATGCAAATTAAAGCTTAAATATTATTGGAATAAACCATTCAACCAATATGCCAAAATGGCACCTCAATTTCAATAATTAAACTTGCCTAAACACCAATTGAATTCATTCATCATTCAAACTACCAATTGAACAATTTCAATATCACATTTTCCATGATATTCATATACCAAATATAAGCACAACAAACACCATTTTGGGCCATTTTCACATCCATCATACATCTTACCAATTTGACCTAAAACCAACCACATTTGAGCTGCCAAATCTAGCCATTAACCACATTTTGAACTATCTAAATCCAAACCAACCAACAATTCATAGTAGACCATTTTAAACATCAATTCAATTTCAATCCTATTAAGCACCACCACATCAAAATAAAAACCACAAAAAACACCATATATTCGTAATATCATTGTAACACCCTGAATTTGGGCCTAGAAGTTTTGGGCCTTAAGCATGGGAGCGGTTGAAGGCAGCTTTTAATATTTTGTTGTGCATGTAAATTTTGTTAATGAAGGCTTATTTTAGTGGTTAAGTGTACTGAGAAGTGTTGGAGAAGTCTTGGGTTCAAACCTGGACTCTAGTAAAAATTTAAGGTAGATCAAACCCTGGGTGTAGTAGGTAGGCCTTAAGAATATTGTTGGAGAAATTGTGACACAAAAAAGGAGTGTGGTGTAGTGGCAAGGTGACGCCACTTAGGGGACAAGGAAGTGACACCATAGAGGAAGCAAGGGGTCCAAGGTTCAAGTCTTGGCTCTTGCAATATATTTTGGTTTTTCTTTTCAATAAATCTAGAAGCAAGTAGGTGCGCTTTAAAGTTTAATGTGTTGGATTTATGACACAAATGAGTTGGTGGCCTAGTGGTGATGGCGTGAGTTGGCATATAGGAGGACTTTGGTTCGAATCCCTTGGCATGCAAAGGTTGATTATTTTGCTATGTTGGGATGGCAAGAGTTGGTGTTGAATTTAAACTCTGATGATGGAGGGATCCCACATCGGTAAGCTAACATAGGAGTGGATGCGAAGCTGGCTTTAAATAGAGAGAACTATGAGGAGAGCAAAGGTACCTTTCTTAGCTGATCCCTTTCGCGTTATGGCGAGCTCGTTTGGGTTGGGCATCGGCTAGAAGTGCTTGGAGCGCGGATTAACTCCAGTCTCCTATCAGGTGTGAATTTCTTACTACTCTAGCTATAGGATGGCTACTTCGGGCGGCGATGGGCCGAAATGAGCCATGTGGGCCCAATGGGCCTACGGGCCCAATTGGATAAGTTGTTTGATTGTGTAGTAAATATTGGACTAGGTTAGGTGAATCGAATATCTGTGGCTAGGTTTGGGCTAAAAGGGCCACACAAGCGTGTGGGCCCATTTGGGCCGAGAATAGGCTTTAGGCCCATTCGTATTGTTATCCATGTTTAGAATACTTTAGTTTACCAATTACTGAAATACCCTCGATTTGTAAATTTACCGAAATACCTTCAACTTGTAAAATTACCAAAGTACCCCCGATTTACAGAATTATTGTTTTACCCCTAATTTACATAATTACCGTTTTACCCCTGATTTACATAATTATCGTTTTACCCTCAATTTACAAAATTACCAAAATACCCTTGGTTTATAAAATCACCAAAATACCCCTGGTTTGTAAAATTACTAAAATACCCTTTGTTTATAAAATTACCAAAATACCCATGGTTTGAAAAATTACTAAAATACCCCTGTAGGGTAAAATTACTGAAATACCCTTGTGGGGTAAAATTACCATTTTGCCCCTAGGGTGTTAAATGACTATTTTGCCCTTGTGGGCAAGTGACTGACTTGGACTGTGTGATATAGACAACTTTGGAGGAGCAGTGAGGCTTGGAGTATCGACTTGGATAAGCTTGAATCGTATTATTGGACCCTGTGAAGGTAAGCAACTTATGGTCAATAAGGGTTCTTTGGCCGAATAAGGTAGGGTGGATTTTGAGTTTGTTAAGCATAACTTGTATGCTAAAAATGGTGATGAATAATTGTAGGACATCGTAAGGGATCTCAAGAGCGATCGTCATGAAACAGTGTGTGTACTAACACCCTTCTTTAGTTCAATTCAAAAGTTTAAATGCCAAATTCCGGCATTTCATAGGCTTGTGAGTATGAATGCTCTCAAGACATAGAGTAATTATTAGATCTAGCACCGCAAAGTGGTAAGTAAGTTTGTGTGACGATCAACGTATTAGGAAAAGGGCCTCGATGGGTTAAAATCGGGCCCAATGGGCTTACTGTTTCAATATGGGCAAGAGGTGGGCAAAGTAGCCTGTCAGTTAGATGGGAGAATCAAATTGCATAAAACTGATAAAAATTACTGAATTAGCTTGTGTAGTAGCGTAGATCACGAAATTACCCCTAAAGAGCAAAATTACTGAAATTACCCCTAAAGAGCAAAATTACCAAATTACCCTAAATAGAAAAATTACCAATATACCCCTAGGGTTTAAATTGGTGAATCGCATGATTGATTACTCGTATTTTGCATGATATGCATTTATTAATATCATTGCATGGGATTGGGGTATTAATAGAGGAAGTCTGAAAGTGGTTCAACCACGCATCTGGAGGCTTTCCTCAATGGATCGAAATTTGAGTGTGCTTTCGCAATTGGTGTGTGTAGGATTGGGTGGGTTGAGATATTCCCACATGGTGTGTAGGGTTGGTGCAGGGTGTAGCGGTTGGTGGGTTGAGTAGTCTCCCGGATGGGCTTGCATTCATTATTACTGTTGTTACTCATGTTATCGAATCTGGGCCTATGGGCCACATTGTTATGTAAGAGGGCTAAGGCCTTGCTTGTATTTTGAAAAGGGCTTGACCTCTGTGTCGTTATCTGAATAGGGCTTAGGCCCAATGGGCTCGAGCTGAATTGAGCTTTGGATGGGTTTTCAGTATACACCGAGTTTTCCCAAACTCACCCCTTCCTCTTCCATCCTTGCGGTGAGCCCTAGAATTGGTGGACTTGGAGTCGGGATTCAGAGTGGCCATGAAAATTGATTGCCGATTTTAAATAAGTTTAGCTTTTAATTTGGATTATTTTATTTTTATTATGCTAAAAGTTGTAATAAGGCCGCTCTTTTTAATTGCTTTTATTTGGGGATTATTAAACTGGTTAGCACTAGGGTTCGTTTTATAAAATCTACTTGTTTTAAAAGATCACGATGACGCGCAAAGTTTCCGCAAAGTAAATGTTTTTTCCCAAGAAAAATAAATATCTTTAAGCAAACGTTTTGCAGCCTTAATCATTTTCTTAAGATGGTCATAATCAAACGGTTTTTCTCAAAATTATACGAGATGTTAGAGTGTGGCAATGGCGGTGTGCATGTCTAGAATTGGATCCGAAGAGAGCTTGGTACTTAAGCAGTCCGACGGACTCACCTCCTCTTTTTCCTGGTTTCCTACCTGGTGCACAGCTTCCATTCACTTTAACCTTCTTTTAAAAGTATCTTTTACAACACCAACTCAGCTTTTCCAAACTAAGTGTTTTGAACGCACCAATGTGGCTCATCAGATCCGGTTATAACATCCAGGCCGGGTTTGGGGTGTTACAATCATAACTACAAGTTCATCAACCAAAATGTCATATATATTCAAGCCACACATAATGGCTAAATTCATCAAAAAAAATAGCTATACATGCCATTAAAACCATGACTTAAAATCCTCAAAATACCGATATAACTGAGGGATAGTGTGATGGAACTCCGACAAGCTTCCACCCCAAACGAGCTTCTGATTATCTAGAAACACACATGAAATAACACGAAGTAAGCATGTAATGCTTAGTAAGTTCGTAATTCATAAACAAAACTTACCATTTCAATATTTATATATAATCATAAAAACAATTTGAGACAATCCAACTTAGCTTGGGATTAGCCTAAGCAACAAAAACATTTCAAGTTAGATATACACATAACTTAACAACTCATAGCAAAACTTATAGCTTTTATGCACACAACATATAAGCATTCATACTTCCTTACATAGAGGTAAGTATATTTAAAGCATCTTCATCTCATACCTTTTTTATACTTTCATAGCCTTACTTTTCGAAGTTTTTGTCGATCCTAACCTATTGCATACCTGTTGAACCACTAGAATAATATCAGATATGCGGGAATCTTACACACTATGTGCCAACATGTGGTCAAAACCACTACTAACTCGTATATCATATAAATTCTCTCTTTTGAGCCATAAGTAGGTCTACTCACACAAGCTACCAATCAAGATATAGCTACACAGTGCTGCTCACACAAGCTGTCAAGTAACCGCAACACATTCCGAAAACTCAGCCACCGATAGGATGTATAGAACCAGCACCCAAAACACGGTAACCTCTAATGACATGTCAGTTGTATCCTTTATATTCCTAAAGTTCAAGTGGGATGTGAAAGTCGCTGAAACTTTGTTAGATGTTTTCGTAGAGTCGTAATACCATAATATAACCTAAAAGCATTTAAATCGAACATAACTCAATGCTACTCAAATGTACGAACTTACCTCGAACACGAACAAAGAAATACGATCAGTTAGTCCAACACTTTTTTGTTTCCCCGATCTAAATCCGTACAATGCTTTTCTTGGTCTATATAATCAAATTTAACTCATTCACACTTCATTCTATTCAATTTAATCCAAAAAAATCATGTTTTGGTAAAATTCTACTTTTGCCCCTAATAATTTTGAATTCATTATAATTTAGTCCTTAAGCTTATAAAATGAAATTCATGCAATTTGATATCAACCCGCTAGCAAGCCCTACATTTCATTTATTTCACAATTTTACCATGAATAATTTTTTATTTTTCAATTTAATCCCAAATTGACAAATTCATTAAAATTTCCTTTACAAAAGTTGTTCGACTATCATCAAACATTCATTTTCATTCATCAAACAACAAAAACAACTAACATACATTCATGGTAAAACCCTAAACTTTTAACAATTTTGTAAATTAGTCCTGAGCTAGCTAGATTAAGCTACAACGACTCCAAAAACATAAAAATCATTAAAAACGGGATCAAAAATCACTTACATGCAGTAGGAAGTGTTGGTTGAATGCTTGGATGCTTAACAATTGTGATTTTCTTCATTAGAAATTCGGCTAGAAGAAGATGGACAAGGTAATTTGGTTTTATTTTACTTATTTTGTTTATTTAATTACTAGATTACTTATATAACCTTACTTAATCCCTTTAATAATGTCCAAACTTGTCGCTACTAATTTTAATGAACTATTTACAACATAAGGAATCATACTTTAATGTTCTACAACTATTAAATACCTTTAGCTATTAGAACTCAACTTTTGCACTTTACACGTTTCAGTCCTGTTTACCAAATTAAGCATGCAAACGGTAAAATTTCTTAATGAAATTTTTTATACGATTATACTATCATGCTGTAGGCATTAAAATAATAATAAAATAAAATTTTTTGACATCAAATTTATGGTCCCGAAACCACTGTTCCGGTTTCACTAAAAACAGGCTGTTACAACTCTCCCCCTAAGAAATTTTCGTCCCCGAAATTCTTACAAGAAAATGGATTCAGATATTGTTTTATCATAGCTTCCTCGAGTTCCCAAGTGGCCTCCTCTATCTTGTTACATTTCCAAAGAACCTTTACTAAAGTTATGCTTTTGTTTCTTAACTCTTTAACCTCTCGTGCCAAAATTCTAGCCAATTCGTTATTATACAACATGTCAGGCTACATTTCAACATCTGTCGGTGAAATGATATGCAAAGGATCTGATCAGTACCATTGTAACATGGATACATGAAACACATTATGAATCTTTTCTAACTCTAATGGTAAAGCTAGCTGATACGCCACTGACCCTATTCATTCAATGATCTTGCATGGCCCAATAAAACGCAGATTAAGCTTCCCTTTGCGACCGAAACAAAGAACTCTCTTCCAAAACGATACTTCTAGAAATACTCTATCGTCGATTTGAAATTCAATGTCTTTACATTTCAAATCTGCATACGATTTCTATCGATCTGAAGCTACTTTCAAACTGTCACAGATTACTTTCACTTTTTCTTCAATCCCTCGAATCAAATTGACCCCATGTATCTTTTTCTCACTGAGCTCAATCCAATACAAAGAAATTTGGCATTTACAACCATACAAAACTTCGTACGATGCCATCTTAATACTTAACTGATAACTGTTATTGTATGCGAACTCAACCAACGGTACAGATTTCTCCCAGTTACCTTCGAACTCTACTACACAACAACGAAGCATATCTTTGAGTATTTGAATTATTAGCTCAGATTGTCCATATGTCTCAGGATGAAACACAATACTAAAACGTAACCGCATACCTAGAGCTTCCTGTAACTTACTCCAAAATCGCAATGTAAACCGCGGATCTCTATTTGAAATAATAGAAACTGGCACCCCATGCAATCTAATAATCTCAAAGATGTAAAACTAAGCTAGTCTCTCAAGGGAGTAATCTGTACGTACAGGAATAAAATGTGCTAAATTTGTCAAACAATCAACGACAACCCAAATAGCATCTTTCTTTCTCATAGAAAGGGGTAAACTAGATACAAAGTCCATAGTAACTCATTCCCATTTCCATTCTGGTATTATCACTAGCTGCAACAAACCAGAAGGTACCTGATGTTCAGCTTTTACTTCCTGACATACTAAACAACTTGATACACAATCTGAAATCTCTCGCTTCAATCCCAGCCATCAATACATCTTTTTCAAATCATTTTACATTTTAGTGCTACCAGGATAAACGGACAATCTACCACAATGAGCTTCATACAAAATCTTCTGAATTAACTCTGAATCCCTCAGTACACAAACCTTGACTCTAAAAAGTAAACAATCATCAGACCTAATTTGAAAATTTGAATCAAGAGTCTACTCACACAATTTTCTTTTAGCTATCAACGCATCATCACATTTTTGAGCCCCACAAATCTATTGTAAGCACAATGGTTTAGCTTTTAACTCAGCTACAATCGAACCATCAATAGACAATGACAATTGCGTATTCAACACTCGTAAAGCAAACAAAGATTTTCTACTCAGAGCATCAACCACTACATTTGCTTTACTCGGATGATAATAAATAATCAAATCATAGTCTTTCAACAACTCGAGCCATCTGCGTTGTTTCAAGTTCAAATCTTTCTAGGACATTAAATTCTTTGAACTCTTATGATCAGTAAAAATGTGACATTTTCCACCATATAAATGGTGTTGCCAGATCTTTAACGCAAACACAATAACTACTAACTCCAAAGCGTGTCGGATAATTCTTTTCATGCGGCTTTAACTGTTTGAAAGCATAAGCTATTACTTTACCTTCTTGCATCAAAACACAGCCTAAACCATTCAAAGATGCATCACAGAAAATCACAAACTCTTTACTCAATTCAGGTTGAACTAGAACTGGTGCCTCAGTCAACAATGCCTTCAACTGGTTGAAACTTTGCTGAGATTTTTCTGACAATTCAAACTTCACATCTTTCTATAATAGTCGCGTCATCAGAGTAGCTATCAATAGAATCCTTTGACGAATCTTCTGTAATAACCATCTAATCCCAGAAAACTTATGACTTTAGATACGTTTCTTGGTGGTTTCCAGTCAACAACTACTGAAATTTTACTTGGATCAACTCTAATGCCTTCGGCCGATACTATATGTCCCAGAAAACCAACTTTTTAAAGCCAAAACTCACATTTTCTAAATTTAGCAAACAATTGTTTATCATGTAGGGTTTACAGCACAACTCTCAAATGTTCAAGATGCTTAGTCTTATCTCGGGAGTAGATTAGAATATCATCAATAAAAACTAGGACGGATCTATGTAAATACGATCTAAAGATTTTGTTCATCAAATCCATAAATACTGCTGGTGCATTAGTTAAACCAAACAACATTACAAGGAATTCATAATGTTTGTACTTGGTCCTTAATGCAATTTACAGCACATCTAAATCTTTAACTCGTAACTAATAATAACCAGAATGTAGATCAAGCTTCGAAAATACTATTGCACCTTTCAACTGATCAAATAAATCTTCAATCTACATCAATGGATACTTATTCTTAATTGTAACTTTGTTGAGCTATCGGTAATCGATACACATTCTCATTGACTCGTCCTTTTTCCTAATGAACAAAATTGGTGCACCCCAAGGCGAGAAGCTAGGTCGAGTGAAACCTCTATTTGTTAACTCTTGCAACTGAGCTTTCAACTCTTTCAACTCTGTAGGAGCCGTTCTGTACGGAGCTATCAATATCGGTGATGTTCTTGGTACTAACTCAATTGCAAATTCGACCTTTCTAATCGGTGGTAATCTGGATAACTCTTTTGGGAGCACATCGGGATATTCACAAACCACAAGCATTATTTCTAGTTTTAGCTCAGACACTTTAGAATACAGTGCATATGCAAGGTACACATTGCAACCTTTTCTCATGTGTCTCTGTGATGACATAGCTAAAATAACCATAGGCAACACACTCAAACTATCTGACTTTATCTGAAGATTTTCACCATTCTGACATTTTAATACAATAAGCATTCGTCTACAATCCACAATAGCATCATGCAGAGTCAACCAATCCATACCCAGAATCACATCAAACGCATCTAATGGCAATAGCATCAAATTGGCCAGAAAACTGTAACCCCGAGTCATCAAAGGACAATTCTTGTGGACTTTATCAGCTAACACATACTAACCTAGGAGGTTCAATAATTTAACCACGAATTCAGTGGACTCAACAAGTAAATTCTTACTTGACACTAGATTCGTGCATACATACAAATAAGTTGATCCAAGATCAATCAAAGCAGTAACTTTAGTGTCAAAGATAGAAAAAAAGCCAGTAATAACATCTAGAGAAGAAGCTTTCTCTCACACATAGATTGCATATGCTCTAGCTGGTGCTTGTTCCTTAGACCTCACAGTAGAGTCCTTAGTCGCACTACGGCTAATATCACATTTCTAGTGTTCCACGACGATCTCTCTCTCGCAGTTATATTACTCGGTCGAACTGTCTGAATCTTGTCTTTTTCAGGTAACTCAGGACAATCCCAAATAAAATGTTCCTGCAAACCACATCTAAAACAAGCTCTGTCTTTTATCTACCATTCTCCAAAGTGTCATCACCCACATCACTTACAACCAAGCTTGTTGGCTTTAACACTGCTAACACTCGCTACTGATATAGCTTGAGCTTTAGAACTCTCGTGTTGCTTACCTCAATCTCTATTAGGATACCCCCACTAAAGCAGCTGAACAATTGTGGTATTTTTTTATCTTTTTAACGATGAATGATACGATTTTCCACTTGATCTCTTTCTTGAATCTCTAGCTTCAAAATCATCTTTTCTTTTCTCTTTACTAAGCTCCTTGGATTTATGTGCTCTGTCAACCAAAACAACAAATTCTTTCAACTCGAGAATCCCGACTAGAAGCTTTATGTCCTCGTACAGTCCATCTTCGAACAGTTTACACATAGCAACTTTGGTTGGAATACATTCTCAGGCGTACTTGCTCAACCTGACGAATTCTCTTTCATATTCGAATACTGTCATACAACCCTGTTTAAGCTCAAAAAAGTCTTTGCGCTTCTGATTGAGAAATCTCTAACTTATATATTTCTTCCTAAACTCAGTTTGGAAAAATTCCCAATCTACCCGCTCTCTTGGAACAATAGAAACCAACATATTCCACCATTGATAGGCTGAATCTTTTAGTAGATATACGACACATTTAACACATTTGGCCGATGAACAAGATAACTCATCAAAAACTTGGATCGTATTCTCTAACCAAAACTTAGCTCTGTCACTATCATCATCAACAGTAGCTATGAATTCTTCAACCCCATATTTACAGAATTTATAAACAGGTGACTTACTCACGCGTAAAGGTTCTAAACCTTGAGAAACAACGGGGACCGATTGGGGAACAAGTGGAGGTTGAGGTCGTTGAGTAGCCGAATTCGTTCAAACAATCTCAATGAACCACTGTTCATCATTTAGAAGAAGGCTTCCTTAGCCTCTCCTTCCCGATCCTCAGGTACGGGCCTAGAACTAGACGACATTTCTCCGTGAAGGGAGGCTTGCGCGTTACTTTCTACATCATTGGAATCAGCTCAGTTGGAATACATTACTATATGAAAACATAATTTCAAGAGTTATCACACTATTACACGTTCTATAATGGCATTTATATCTAGACTCACATACGCTACCTTCAATCCAAGAATTGGCTAAATTGTAGCTCTACTACCAATAAATGTAACAACCTAGCCCGTAACAGTCCCCTAATTAGGGCGATAGAGTATTACCGAAATATAACATCATATAACGAACATTTTATTATTACAAACAAACCAAAACATAAATCATAGTAATGTTAACCAAAAGGATAGATATAGTGCCTTTTACGAGCCCTCAAGGCCCTAAAATAACATTAGAAACAAATTGAGACTAAATTCGAAATATATGAAATTTTTCAGGAAAAAGTTAAAATTTTTCAAACTGCAGAGGTCACACGGCCAAGAGACACACCCATATCTTAGGCTGTGCAGGCATTTGAAATAGGGAGACATGGCTGTGTCCCAACTTGTTTCTGTGCCCGTGTATCTCACTGACTTGGGTTACACAGCTAAGCCATACGCCCGTGTGCTAGGTCGTGTACCCTTTAAAGTAACCCCATATGCTTGTGTGCTAGGCCGTGTAACAGTCTGACTTGAAACCCTTTGAAAGATACAAGGGACACATGGCCAGGTGACAGTTGAGACACACGCCCGTGTCTCTAACCGTGTGGATGAAAAATAGGCCATTTTTATGCCATTTTTCTCACCCAAGTTCCTACCACTTGCAAAAAGCCAAATGCATTTATAGCCAAGAATTCAAAACACACCTAACATATGGAAATTCAAGCTTAAATATTATAGGAATAAACCATTCAACCAATATGCCAAAATGGTACCTCAATTTCAACAATTAGACTTTCCTAAACACCTATTGAATTCATTCCTCATTCAAACTACCAATTGAATAATTTCAATATCACATTTTCCATGATATTCATTTACCAAATATAAGTACAACAAACACCATTTTGGGCCATTTTCACATCCGTCATACATCTTACCAATTTGACCTAAAACCAACCACATTCGAGCTACCAAATCTAGTAATTAACCACATCATGAACTATCTCAATCCAAACCAACCAACAATTCATAGTAGACCATTTTAAAAATCAATTCAATTCCATCCTATTAACCACCAACACATCAAAATAACAGCCAACAAAACACCATATATTCATAATATCATAACTACAATTTCATCAACCAAAATGTCATATATATTCAAGCCATACATAATAGCTAAATTCATCAAACAAAAATACCTATACATGCCATTATAACTATGACTCAAAATCATCAAAATATACCTACATAACTAAGGGATAGTGTGATGGGTCTCCGACAAGTTCCAACTCAAACGACCTTCTGATGTGATCCGGCCCGGGTAGTTGAGTCGAATTCACTTAGTTGCCCGATCATAGTCGAGAGAGTTGTTCGTGCCTCAAATTTTTAGTAATAGAAGTAAAAGAATAGAATAGGATAAGCAGAAGGTTTCGAAGAAGGGTAAGTTTAATAATAGGTTCGACTATGGGTAGCAAAGATGGATGAAGGATAGAAGGCTCGGTTTGGTTAACAAGAAAGAAATTTGAAATGGAAATAGAAAACTAACTCAACGTCAGGAATGATTCAACACTAAAAAGTGTCACCCCGATTCCTATATGGTTAAGGTGAAAAATATGGATAGATGAATTGGTGAACGCCACACCAAAGCTGGTGATAAGTTCAAACAAGATCGGTAGACGCCACTAGCACAAACTAGATAAGTCTTCGAAACTTGTATGAGATATGAGAGGAAGCAACCTCACAAGAACAATGTTTATTAACAAATTTGGCAAAAGTCCTTCTTACATGATATGAGCAAACTATTTATAAGCCTAAGATGCCTATTGATATTCGGCATCTATGATGTTCACACTAACTTAAATTCTAATCACATTTGTATTTAACATGTTCACACAAAAGCATTAAAATTCGGTTCATGCTTAGAGATGGTGCATGAATTGGCCGAACCATCATGTTGCTTCACTTGATGCATTCATGCATACTTAGCCTAGAAGAAAAGCCATAGTTCATGAATGTGCAGCCCTTTAATACTCCTACATCTCCCTTGGCCGAATGAAGCTTTAATGTACCTTGAATACTTGAATGGACATCTTGGATATGCATGATACATGCATGAAACGTCCCAATGCATGTTCTTCCTTAATTACGGTCCATGAATCTTCAAATACATGTACATAAAATAGCCCCCACTTGCATGAACGTCCCCAATACTTGAATTCTTTCAACTGTCATCCATTGAACACTAGTTGTGCATGCATCCTTCCATACGATGTATTAAGCCATGCATGTACTTGCATTAATGGCTCCTTCATGTATTCGGTCACTTTGTGGAACTTACCTCTTGGCCAAAAGGTTGCTTAGGGATCACCAATAGCCAGCCCACCATGCATAAATTCGTTCATGCATGAACTCTTATATTCAATGTACCTAGCCGTGCATGAATCTCATTAAATGTACTCCATACATTTGGCTGAACCTACAAGAAACATGATGTAACACCCCGAACCCGAGACCGTCGCCGGAGTCGAACACGAGGTGTTAACAGACTTCAACCCACTTATTGAGAGTTTCTAGACAAGCTGCCAATCTGTGTACTAGTCGCTCCAAAATTCATAACTTGAGTTTTGCAACTCGAAAATCAGTTTCGCAATTTTTCCCTGAAACTAGACTCATATTTCCATCTACATATTTTTTTCTAGAATTTTTGGTCGAGCCAATTAGTACAGTTTATTAGTTAAAGTCTCCCCTGTTGCAGGGATCGACTACACTGAACTTTGTGCATTACGAATTGGATATCTCCCTGTACAGGGCTTCAATACTGATGCCGTTTGTTTCTATAGAAACTAGACTCAGAGGGGAATCTACACATATATGGCATGACTCCTAATTATCTTTGGTTAATTTACAATGATTTTCCAAAGTCGGGACAGGGGATCCAGAAACCGTTCTGGCCCGGTTTCACAAGAACTTTAATATCTGTTAACTTATAACTCATATGACCATTTCGTTTCTTCTATATAAAAGTAGATTCATCAAGGTACATTTACATAATTTATTTACTATTTAATACCATTCCTACTATTTTTAGTGATTTTTCAATCTCACATTACTGCTGCTGCCAGCACCTGTCACTAAAGCAACTATGCCTATTTCATGATTTCCCTTTGATCTAACTAGTGATTCATCATACATGTCACAAATCATGATCATGACTAGCCATACCAGAGGCTAATCATTATCCAACATCTCCCTACTACACTATTACCATAACATGCATTTTAACACCAAAATAATCAACCATGGCATAAGGCATGGAAATCGAATTACCAAGACTTGTGACTTAACATTGGAGAACTAAATCCAACCGAGCATTTATGCCATTTTCGCATGGCTAAAAGTTTACATACCAAAGTTCAACAAAGCATATTAGCCTATACATGCCAAAATGTTCTCCTAAACCGACTACACAAAAAATACCAAAAGTTGCTAGCGGTGTGATGACTCCAATGACGATCACGAGCACGCAAAAAGGACGAGTCCGAGAAACCTAAAATGGCGACAAGCAAACACCGGGTGAGTATATAACTCAGTAAGCCATAAGCATTATATTGCCGTTCAGTAATAATATACCATAAAAGAAAATAATTAATGCGGATTAAAATCCTCCATCCACACCCCAAACGGTACTATAATTCTTTAGGCATTTCGGTTTGGTCACATACCAAGCCCTACTTGATATTTCATACATTACGCCATATGACATTGCATGCATTTATTTTCGAGCATAATCACCACATAGATCAAGACTTACCAAACCAAAATTCCAAATATAAATAAAATGTCCATTCCTCATGAGCTCAAGGTGTTTACTCGTACCGCTGTCCATGATTGACTCGGTAAGGCCGCGCACATAGAACATGTACGTTTATTAGAGGATGTGCAATAAGCCCGCACACTTAGTGCTTAATAGTCGAACTCGCACACTCAGTGCTATATAATCAAACTTGCACAATTAGTGCTGTATAATTTGAACCCGCACACTTAGTGCCAATTTGTGATTATAAATGTTTACACCGCACACTTAGTGCGAAACCGATCATTCAATACATCTCACCTCTTTTCTTTCAATTCAATATTTTTATCACCACATACATACATGTTTATATATATATTCTACCATTCCATTCAGCATCATTACTTGGACATTACGACCCTTTAAATTAGTACAAAATAAGTGCTTAATGACTTACCTTATATCGGATGAAATGATTCCCAATCTACTACTCGATTATCTTTGCTTTGCCTTTGCTTGGTTCTCCTCTTTGATGTCTTGATCTAAAATGAATACATTTAGTAGTTTAATCTTCTTGCTGGATTTTATGTGTATAACTTAATGGTTTTCACCCCATTTCACAACTATCTTTGTTCAAAATATCAAAATCTCAACCAACATTTGTTTAATGCTTCAAGGCCGAATGCATGGTCACCATTAAGCTAATCTAGTCTCAAGTATTTTAATCCTAACATACAACATCATGAATCAACTCAACCTTATAAGCCAATATTACTCCTACAACCGATTGTAAGGAGTTAACAAAGAAAATATATTTTTACAAACATATACACCCATATGGCCGATTTTACCAAATCAAATTTAACCTTACTTATCTCAAATTTTCATTTCATACTATCATCCCCATGACATAGCAAGGTTTTGAATCATGGACTAATTAGAACTAAAACTAGCAACTAAGAACATGCATGAATCTCATGGCACCATATTAAACATACCTTAGTCTAGCTACAAGGATGGCCAACCTATTCCAAACCAACCATGAGCAAGGACCCTTTCTTCTCCCTTGAGATTTTCGGCCAAAAGGATGAAAAAAAGATGAACAAAGCTTTTTTTTTGTTTTCTTTCTCACTTGCACGGCAATGGGGAGGGAGGGAAAGCCTTCACACACACACTTTTTTTTTATTACTCATGCACCTTATTTTATTTATTTCAACATAAAACACTCACCTAACATGTTTCATGACATGTCTTGCCCATGCTTCCTTGTCATGGCGGCCACTAGCACTTGGGGGATTTTGACATGCAAGTCCTCCTTTTGACTACATGTACTATTAGGTCCTTATAGATTAGCCTATCATTTTCAAAAGTGACATACAAGTCCTACTAACTGAATTCACATGCAATCGACTAAACCGAAGCTTGAAATTTTCACACATTCGTAAATACATATTCTAGACAATAAATATTACGTTCAAACATTTCGGTGACTCGGTTTAGTAGTCCCAAAACCACTTCCCGACTAGGGTCAATTTTGGGCTGTCACAACTCTCCCCCACTTAAGGAATTCTCGTCCCCGAAAATCTTACCGGTAAACAGGTTTGGGTAACGCTCTTTCATAGAATTCTCGGGTTCCCAAGTAGCTTCTTCCATCCCGTGTTTGAGCCATAACACTTTTACTAATGGAACCCTTTTGTTTCGCAACTCCTTCACTTCACGAGCTAGGATACGAATCGGTTCTTCTTCATAACTCATATCGGCTTGAATTTCAATCTCGGAGGGGTTTATTACATGCGAAGGATCGGATCGGTAACGTCGAAGCATCGAAACATGGAAAACGTTGTGGATCCTTTCGAGTTCAGGGGGAAAAAGCAACCTATACGCCATCGGGCCGACTCGTTCGGAGATCTCATATGGCCCAATGAATCTCGGACTCAATTTGCCCTTACGACCAAATCGAGTATCTTTTCCCGGTGATACCTTAAGAAACACTTTGTCTCCCACCGATACTCAATATCTCTTCGTTTTAAATCTACGTACGACTTCTGACGATTCAAGCGACCTTCAAACTTTCACGAATTACTCGAACTTTTTGCTCAGCATCTCTAATCAAATCCACCCCGAAAATTTTGCTTTCACCGAGCTCAGTCCAAAACAATGGTGTACGGCATTTACGACCATACAAAGCCTCGTAAGGCGCCATCTTAATGCTTGACTGAAAACTATTGTTGTAAGCAAATTCAATCAAGGGTAAATACCGTTTCCATGAACCATTAAACTCGAGGATGCAACATCTCAACATATCCTCAAGTATCTGAATTATCCGCTCGGATTGACCATCGGTTTGGGGATGAAAACCGGTGCTAAAATGTAGCTTGGTACCCAAAGCTTCTTGCAATTTCTTCGAAAATCGTGAGGTGAATCTCGGATCTCTGTCGACACAATAGAAATCGGTACCCGTGTAATCTCACAATCGAGAAACATACAATTCAGCTAGCTTATCCAATGAAAATCCGTGCGACGGGGATAAAGTGAGCCGACTTAGTCAATCTATCAACGACGCCCAAATTGCATCTTTCTTGCTTGCCGACACGGCAAGCCGGATACAAAATCCATCGTGACTCGTTCCCATTTCCATTCGGTATCATGATTGGTGAAGCAAACCCGTCGGCACTTGATGTTCCGCCTTTACTTGTCGACATACTAAGCACTTGAAACAAAGTTGGAAATGTCTCGTTTCATACCATGCCACCAAAGCGGTGTCTCGTGTCGTTGTACATTTTCGTACTCCCGGGTGGATTGACATTCGACTCATGTGAGCCTCGTTCAAAATCATCGAAACAAGTTTCAATTCCTTGGAATACATAATCGACCCTTGAACGTCAAGCAATCATGGTCGTCAATCTGAAATTCGATTCCTTGTTCGAACACACTCATCCCGTTTTGCAACCAACTCATCGTCGACTTTACGAGCTTCACGAATTTGACGTATCAATAATGGTTTGGCTTTCAATTCAGCTACTAACACATTGTCGGGTAGAATGCACAAGTGTACATTCATCGCTTCATAACGCAAATAGTGATTTATGACTTAAGGCATCCGCAACCACATTAGCCTTTCCGGGTGATAGTCAATGACCAACTCATAATCCTTTAACAGCTCGAGCCAACGTCTTTGTCGCAGATTTAAGTCTCTTTGAGTCATCAAATATTTGAGACTTTTGTGATCCGAATACACATGGCACTTCTCACCAAATAAGTAATGTCGCCATATCTTTAAGGCGAATACGATGGCAGCCAATTCGAGATCATGGGTCGGATAATTTTTCTCATGTGGCTTTAATTGTCTCGACGCATAGGCCACAACTCGCCCTTCTTGCATCAATACGCAACCCAACCCAAGTAGGGATGCGTCACTATAAAATGACAAACTCTTTGCCCGATTCGGGTTGCACTAGAATTGGGGCTTCAGTCAAATAAGCTTTCAGTTGATCGAAACTTTTCTGACATTTCTCCGTCCATTCGAACTTAACATCCTTTTGGAGTAGCTTCGTCATTGGCGTGGCTATTGTGACATCCCTAAATCGACCCTAGTCGGAAAGTGGTTTCGGGACCACCAAACCGAGTCATAATAATAATTAACCATCATAATTGATGCTCATTATATGTATATATGCATGTGTGAAAATTTCGTGTTTGGATTTTGTTAATTGTAAGTGAATTTTTATCAAATAGGACTTATGTGAGAAAATTTAGAAATGTGCTAGGCAATTGTAAGGTGGCCTATTAATACATGTGGGAAAATAGTTGTCCTTGCATGTCAAATAACCCACTTCCTAAGGTGAGTGGCCGCCATGACAAGAATATGGGCAAGGGAACATGTTTCCAACATGTTTAGTTAGTGGATTATGTAGAAAAAATAAAGAAATAAAAAAAATGAGCATGGATGCCCCCCATTGTTGCCGTGAGTAGAGGAAAAGAAAGGAAAAAAATTTGTTCATCCATTCTCAAATCTTGGCTGAAAATACTAAGGGAAAAAGGAAGGATTTTTGCTTCATGCTTGGTTTAGAAGAGAACTAGAAGGAGATTTGGTCATACTTGTGTCAAGATTAAGGTATGTTTGAGGTTGTGTCATGAGATTCATGCATGTTTTAGTTGCTAACTTGATGTTCATGTTAGCCCATGGTTCAAATCCTTGTTATGCCATGGAAAAGGTATTTGGCCAAGGTTGATATTGTGTTAAAGCCATTGCATGCTAAATGTGAAGCTTGTTGATGATACATGTAATGATGGATTGACTACTCTTGAAATTTCTTTTAGCATTCTTGAGTAAGACATGGAGTTTTCTTTGTTTAACCATGACCAAAAATTGAAAGGGGATGGTGTGGGATGTATTCGCCATGGCATGCTCATAAGTGCGATTTATGCTTGTTGCATGATAGGTAAAAATTTGTGTTTTGATATATGTGTATATGTGTTTGTACATGATGTTACAAATGGATGTGAAAATATATGCTAGATTGGGAAAATTTGATTAAATGATCATGAGATGAAATTAGGTGATTAAAAGATGTTAGTTGACATTGTACATATATATATATATTCGGCCATTAAAGTGAGTATGTAGGTAATGTTGAATCAAGTTTTTGGTGCATATTCGGTTAGGTGTATAATCGACCAAATGGGCGATTAGTAAGAATGGTTGCCGAATATACAAGCATACATATGCATGTGTAGTTGAATTATGAATGTTTAGCAAGATGGTTAAACTAGTGATTTATTGATTAAGCTCAAGGAGTTAAAGAAGGAGAATCAAGCAAGGGAAAGACGAAGGTCATCGAGTAGCCGACTTGGAACTATTTTACCCAACACGAGGTAAGTCATTAAGCACGTATTTGATATTGCTTAAATGATTGTAAAATTTATGCAATTGTGTTTAATGGGATGATATATATATATAAATGAAAATGTATGTGTATGGAGTGATGACAATTGTTGAATGTAAAAGAAATAGTGAAATGTGTAGAAAGTTTGCTTTCGGCACTAAGTGTCTTGGCAATACGTGTGTACGGTGATTTAGATTGGCACTAAGTGTGCGTGCTGGAAATATATGGCACTAAGTGTGCATGCTGGAAATATATGGCACTAAGTATGCGAGCTCGAAGGGCATGGCACTATGTGTGCGGGCTTAAATCGCATGGCACTAAGTGTGCGAAATCGAGTATTAAGCACTGTGTGTGCGTACTATATATATATATAAATATCTCCGATCGAACAATTATATGGAGGTGTGTCTCCATCGAGTTGAGTATGGACAGCGGATCGGGTAAGTACCTTGAGCTCATGACGAATAGGTAATACGTTCATGCTTGGGGTTGAATTTGGTAAGCCTTAAATCTATGTGATGATTGAAATTGTATGGTTGTGCTGGAAAATGAGTTAATGTGTAAAAATGCTTGATTATCTTGTTGTGTAGAATATGAAATGTGGATGTATGAATTGGTGCGAGATTGGACCGAAAGGTCCGAGGTATTATGGTATAGATTCGATATGGACGAGTACCTAGCCTCATTTGTTGTACATGTAGTAGTAACTTTATCGGTGGATTGACGAATGCTTATGACTTCTGAGTTGTAAACTCACTCGGTGTTTTCTTGTCACCCATTTTAGGTCTCTTGGACTCGTATTGTTTGCGTGCTCGGAACCGTCGTTGAAGTCATCACACCGGCTGAAATCTTGTGGTATTGTTTTTGTTGTTGAAGAACATTTGGCATGTATAGGCTATTATATTTTGTCGAATTGTGGGTTGTAAACTTTAAGCCATGTGAAAATGGCCTATGTGGTCGTCGAGTGGGATGCTAGAACCTATAGCCACGAGTCTTAGAAACTCAAATTTTGTTAAGGTGGCCATAATTTGTGTCATGTATGATGGATGATTAAGGCCAAGGAAAAATTCATGAAATTGGCATAGTCTACTGCAGTAACTGTTGCGGACAGCAGCAGTGAGATGAGATTGAAAAATCACTAAAAATAGTAGAAGTAGAATTAAATAGTGAGTAAATTATGGAACTGAACCTTGATGAATCTATTTTTATATGGACGAAACGAAACGACCATATGAGCAGTATACTGGGAAATATTAAAGTTCTCGTGAGACAGGGCCAGAACGGTTTCTGGGTCCCCTGTCGCAAATTTGAAAATTTACCATAAATTATCCAGAAAGAATTAGAAGTCATGCCTTATATGTACAGATTCCATTTTGAGTCTAGTTTCATTAGAAACAAACGGCACCAGTATTAAATCCCTTTACAGAAAGATATTCAAGTTGTAACGCGCGGAGGTCAGAGCAGTCGATCCCTGTAACATGGGTGAATTTAACTAATAAACTGTACCAATTGGCCCAACCAAAAATTCTAAAAATAAATCCATGGATGGGAATATGAGTCCAAATTCAGGGAAAATTTACGAAACCAGTTTCCGAGTTTTGAAACTCGAGATATGATTTTTAAGGCGACGGTGATGCAGTTTTCTAGCCTGTCCAGAAATGCCAAATTGGTCGGTACTTTAAGAGGATTTGTCTGTTAACCCTCGTGTCCGACACGGCGTCGGTCACGAGTTAGGGTGTTACAATTTTATTGGTATCAGAGCTATGGTTTAGTCGGTTCTAGGACTACCATAGCGTGTGAGTCTAGCTATACATGCCAAATTGTTAGCGCTTAATAATGTGATGACTTGACGGTTGGAATTTTTGTTTTGATTAGCAATGGAACCCGGTAGAAAGACCCTTGGCGGATGACGTTGAAAGTGTAGCGGCTGCTCTGCGCAAGGGACACCGCCCGTTGAGCCTCGGTCATCCGCGAATAATCAAAATGAAGGCGAAACAAGCCTTCTTCACCATGATGAATGAGTGGGTCGCATAATATGCCCGAACCAACCCGGCTGTCCAACCATTCCCGAATTTAAATACTCCACCCCAAGAGCCCGCGATGCCTCCGATTCGATCTGTGAGGCTGAGTAAACCACCGTGGACTTGATTAGGAAGCGTGGGGCGAGGAGTTCAAGGCCATAGTTCTCGATGATGCCGAAAAGGCCGAGTTCGCTCGATAACACCATTAGAGTGTTAGATGAACTGTCATGCACACCGATGAATGTCTTAAGTGTGCTATATCCTTGTTTTGAGACTCACTTACTATTGGTGGAGGACTTTAATTTCCATAGTCCCAAATGAACGAGTTACTTGGGATTTCTTTCAATCCAATTTGAAAGAAATACATTAGTCAACGGTTCATCGATCGAAGCGTAAGGAATTTTTGGAACTCAAGCAAATTTGGATGATCAGATCTGAATCTGAACATGAGTTCGTAAGACTTAGTCGGTATGCTCGGGAGTGTGTGGCTGATGAGGTTGCGATGTGCAAAAGATTTGAAGAAGGATTGAATGAAGAGTTAAAGTTACTAGTGGGAATTTTGGAGATAAAGGAGTTCGTGACACTAGTCGAACGAGCACGCAAGCGGAAGAACTTGGGAAGGAGAAGAAGAAGGCTGAATTTGAAGCAAGAGATTACCGTAAAAGATCGTGAGTAAAGCTCCGTTCTCGGCTGTAAAGAGGTTCGGGAGGACACCGATGAAGTCGAGGACGATCATGGAATTTCCATTAGAGCCCGACCATTGACGGACTCCGAGCTACTTCATAGCTAGTGTGGGCAATAATCGTCAAGAGAGACCTGAATGCCCCAATGTGGAAGACGACACCTAGGTGAATGTTGGGGTAAGTCATTAATAGGGCTGTTATGGATGCGGTTGAAGGACCACTTCATTAGGGATTGCACGGAGCTAGATGAGAGGAATAAGACGCAAGGTGCAAGACCTAGTGGAGCGACGGTGGAGGTAGGCCCCGAGAATCTCTGGAGGTAGGGGTGGTAATCGAGAGGAGCCTCTAATACGGCCGTCCGATCCGAGACCCGTGCTCTGCTAGAGCATATGCCATCCGCGCACGAGAGGAGGCATCCTCCCGACGTTATCATCTTTGGTACTTTTACTCTCTTTGATACTATTGTGATTGCATTGATTGACCCGGCTCTACTCACTCATATGTATGTGAAACCTTAGCATCCAAGAAGACTCTACCGTTGAGTCTATTGAGTTCGTAATTGAGTGTCAAACCCTTTGGGTCAATACGTGCTTGTTGATAAAGTGTGCAAGAGATGCCCCTAATAATTCGAGAATCTGTTTTCCGGCCGATCGATGCTTCTACCATTTCATGAATTCGATGTTATTCTTGGTATGGATTGGGTGACCGTACATGATGCGGTGGTGGATCGCAAAAGGAAAACCATTAATTTGAGGAGTGCAAATAATGAGGTAGTCCGAGTCGAGTCTCTTGATTTAAAAGAAGCGCCGTGATAATATCTTCTATGACCGCTCGGAGATATGTGAAAAGGGTGTGAAACATACCTTGCGTATGTGTTTGGAAGTAAAGAGACGGAAAGGAAACTCGAATCGGTACCAGTGGTTTGTGAGTATTCAGATGTTTTTCCGGCGGTTACCGGATTGCCACCGGTTCGAGAAGTGGAATTCGCATCGGTTGTACCGGTACTACGCCGATTTCAATAGCCCCGTATCGTATGGCATTAACGGAATTAAAGGAATTGAAGGTTCAATTGCAAGAATTGACGGATAGAGGTTTCGCTCGACCGAGTTTTTCTCCATGGGCGACTTTGTATTGTTTGTGAAGAAGAAGGACGGAACCATGAGGTTGTGCATCGACTATCGTCAACTCAATAAAGTGACGATAAAGAATAAATATCCATTGCCACGAATTGACGATTTGTTTGATCAATTAAAGGGAGCCTCGGTGTTTTCAAAGATAGATTTGAGGTCGGGTACTATCGGTTGAGGGTCCGAGAATCGGACATACCCAAAACCGCTTTTAGAACGAGGTACGGTCACTCTAATTCTTGGTGATGCCGTTTGGGCTCACTAATGCCCTACGGTGTTTATGGATTTAATGAATAGAATTTTCGGCCATACTTGGATCGGTTCGTAGTTGTATTTATCGATGACATTTTGGTCTATTCGAGAGATGAACCGAGCATCTTTGAACACCGAGGCTAGTGTTGCAAATCTTACGAGATAAGCGATTATCACGCAAAGTTCAATAAATGTGAATTTTGGTTGAAAGAGGTTAGCTTTTTGGGGCACGTGGTGTCCGCATCGGTGTCGAGGTGGACCGAACAAAATTTCAGCCATAGTCGATTGGAAACCACCAAGGAATGTTACGAAGTTAGGAGCTTTTGGGGCTTGCCGATTATTACCGACGATTTGTAAAATGTTTCTCGACGATAGCCACGCCAATGACGGCTTACTCCAAAAGGATGTTAAGTTCGAATGGACGGAGAAATGTCGAAAAGTTTCGATCAAGCGAAAGCTTATTTGATGAAGCCCCAATTCTAGTGCAACCCGAATCGGGCAAAGAGTTTGTCATTTATAGTGACGCATCCCTACTTGGATTGGGTTGCGTATTGATGCAAGAAGGGCGAGTTGTGGCCTATCGTCGAGGCAATTAAAGCCACATGAGAAAAATTATCCGACCCATGATCTCGAATTGGTCGCCATCGTATTCGCCTTAAAGATATGGCGACATTACTTATTTGGTGAGAAGTGCCTTGTGTATTCGGATCACAAAAGTCTCAAATATTTGATGACCCAAAGAGACTTAAATCTGCGACAAAGCGATGGCTCGAGTTGTTAAAAGATTATGAGCTCGTCATTGATTATCACCGGGAAGGGCTAATGTGGTTGCGGATGCCTTAAGCGGAAATCCTTTGTTTGCTTTATGGCGTTGAATGTACACTTGTCTATCCTACCCGACAATGTGTTAGTAGCTGAATTGAAAGCCAAACCATTATTGATCGTCAAATTCGTGAAGCTCGAGAAAGTCGACGATGAGTTGCTTGCAAAACGAGATGAGTGTGTTCGAACAAGGACTCGAATTTCAAATCGATGATGACGATTGTTTGAGGTTGAAGTCGTCTGTGTGTCCCAAAGAATTCGGAACTTATTCCAATAATTTTGAACGAAGCCCATTGTAGCCGAATGGCAATCCACCGGGAGTCTGAAGATGTACAACGATTTGAAAGCGTCGGTTTTGGTGGCATGGTATGAAGCGGGACATCTCGACTTTGTTTGAGGTGTTTAATATGTCAACAAGTGAAAGCGGAACATCAAGTGCCTTGAGATTGCTTCACCGATCACGATACCCGAGTGGAAATGGGATCGAGTCACAATGGACTTTGTGTCCGGCCGCCATTGTCGACTAGTAAGAAGGATGCGATTTGGGTTGTTGTTGATAGACCGACTAAGTCGGCTCACTTTATCCCCGTGCGTCTGATTTTTCATTGGATAAACTAGCCAATTGTACGTTTCTCGGTGAGATTACACGGGTACCGATTTCTATTGTGTCGGATAGAGATCCGAGATTTACCTCGCGATTTTGGAAAAAATTTCAAGAAGCTTTGGGTACCAAGTTGCATTTCAGACCGCCTTTCACCCCCAAACCGATGGTCAATCCGAACGGATAATTCAAATACTCGAAGATATGTTGAGATGTTGTATCCTTGAGTTTAGTGGTTCATGGGAGCAGTATCGCCTTTGATTGAATTCGCACAACAATAGCTTTCAATCAAGTATTAAGATGGCGCCTTACGAGGCTTTATACGATCGTAAATGCCGTACCCCATTATTCGGACTGAACTTAGTGAAGGTAAATTCTTCGGTTGATTTGGTTAAGGATGCCGAGCAAAGAGTTCGAGTAATTCGTGAAAGTTTGAAAGTCGCGCCGGATCGCCAAAAGTCGTATCGGATTTGAAAAGAAAAGATATTGAATATCGGGTTGGAGACAAGGTCTTTCTCAAAGTTTCACCTTGGAAGAAGGTGCTTAGATTTGGTCGTAAGGGCAAATTGAGTCCGAGGTTTATCGGGCCATATGAAGTATCCGAACGAGTTGGGCGATCGCATATCGATTAATTTTGCCCCCGAGCTCGAAAGGATTCTAGCGTTTTCATGTCTCGATGCTTGACGATATAGGTCGATCCATCGCACGTAATTGCTCCATCGAGATTGAGATTCACCTAATTTGAGCTATGAAGAGGAACAGGTTCGCATTATGAGGCGTGAAGTAAAAGAGTTGCTAATAGGAAAATCCCGTTAGTGAAGGTGTTGTGGCATAAACACGGAATGGAAGAAGCCACTTGGGAACTTGAGGACTCTATGAAAGAGCGATACCGAGCCTATTTACGGTAAGATTTTCGGGACGAAAATTGCTAAGTGGGGAGAGTTGTGACATCCCTAAATCGACCCTAGTCGGAAAGTGGTTTCGGGACCACCAAACCGAGTCATAATAATAATTAACCATCATAATTGATGCTCATTATATGTATATATGAATGTGTGAAAATTTCGTGTTTGGATTTTGTTAATTGTAAGTGAATTTTTATCAAATAGGACTTATGTGAGAAAATTTAGAAATGTGCTAGGCAATTGTAAGGTGGCCTATTAATACATGTGGGAAAATAGTTGTCCTTGCATGTCAAATAACCCACTTCCTAAGGTGAGTGGCCGGCCATGACAAGAATATGGGCAAGGGAACATGTTTCCAACATGTTTAGTTAGTGGATTATGTAGAAAAAAATAAAGAAATAAAAAAAAATGAGCATGGATGCCCCCCCCCTTTGTTGCCGTGAGTAGAGGAAAAAGAAAGGAAAAAAAATTTGTTCATCCATTCTCAAATCTTGGCTGAAAATACTAAGGGAAAAAGGAAGGATTTTTGCTTCATGCTTGGTTTAGAAGAGAACTAGAAGGAGATTTGGTCATACTTGTGTCAAGATTAAGGTATGTTTGAGGTTGTGTCATGAGATTCATGCATGTTTTAGTTGCTAACTTGATGTTCATGTTAGCCCATGGTTCAAATCCTTGTTATGCCATGGAAAAGGTATTTGGCCAAGGTTGATATTGTGTTAAAGCCATTGCATGCTAAATGTGAAGCTTGTTGATGATACATGTAATGATGGATTGACTACTCTTGAAATTTCTTTTAGCATTCTTGAGTAAGACATGGAGTTTTCTTTGTTTAACCATGACCAAAAATTGAAAGGGGGATGGTGTGGGATGTATTCGGCCATGGCATGCTCATAAGTGCGATTTATGCTTGTTGCATGATAGGTAAAAATTTGTGTTTTGATATATGTGTATATGTGTTTGTACATGATGTTACAAATGGATGTGAAAATATATGCTAGATTGGGAAAATTTGATTAAATGATCATGAGATGAAATTAGGTGATTAAAAGATGTTAGTTGACATTGTACATATATATATATATTCGCCATTAAAGTGAGTATGTAGGTAATGTTGAATCAAGTTTTGGTGCATATTAGGTTAGGTGTATAATCGACCAAATGGGCGATTAGTAAGAATGGTTGCCGAATATACAAGCATACATATGCATGTGTAGTTGAATTATGAATGTTTAGCAAGATGGTTAAACTAGTGATTTATTGATTAAGCTCAAGGAGTTAAAGAAGGAGAATCAAGCAAGGGAAAGACGAAGGTCATCGAGTAGCCGACTTGGAACTATTTTACCCAACACGAGGTAAGTCATTAAGCACGTATTTGATATTGCTTAAATGATTGTAAAATTTATGCAATTGTGTTTAATGGGATGATATATATATATAAATGAAAATGTATGTGTATGGAGTGATGACAATTGTTGAATGTAAAAGAAATAGTGAAATGTGTAGAAAGTTTGCTTTCGGCACTAAGTGTCTTGGCAATACGTGTGTACGGTGACGAGATTGGCACTAAGTGTGCGTGCTGGAAATATATGGCACTAAGTGTGCATGCTGGAAATATATGGCACTAAGTGTGCGAGCTCGAAGGGCATGGCACTATGTGTGCGGGCTTAAATCGCATGGCACTAAGTGTGCGAAATCGAGTATTAAGCACGTGTGTGCGTACTCTATATATATATATAAATATCTCCGATCGAACAATTATATGGAGGGTGTGTCTCCATCGAGTTGAGTATGGACAGCGGATCGGGTAAGTACCTTGAGCTCATGACGAATAGGTAATACGTTCATGCTTGGGGTTGAATTTGGTAAGCCTTAAATCTATGTGATGATTGAAATTGTATGGTTGTGCTGGAAAATGAGTTAATGTGTAAAATGCTTGATTATCTTGTTGTGTAGAATATGAAATGTGGATGTATGAATTGGTGCGAGATTGGACCGAAAGGTCCGAGGTATTATGGTATAGATTCGATATGGACGAGTACCTAGCCTCATTTGTTGTACATGTAGTAGTAACTTTATCGATTGGATTGACGAATGCTTATGACTTACTGAGTTGTAAACTCACTCGGTGTTTTCTTGTCACCCATTTTAGGTCTCTTGGACTCGTATTGTTGCGTGCTCGGAACCGTCGTTGAAGTCATCACACCGGCTGAAATCTTGTGGTATTGTTTTTGTTGTTGAAGAACATTTGGCATGTATAGGCTATTATATTTTGTCGAATTGTGGGTTGTAAACTTTAAGCCATGTGAAAATGGCCTATGTGGTCGTCGAGTGGGATGCTAGAACCTATAGCCACGAGTCTTAGAAACTCAAATTTTGTTAAGGTGGCCATAATTTGTGTCATGTATGATGGATGATTAAGGCCAAGGAAAAATTCATGAAATTGGCATAGTCTACTGCAGTAACTGTTGCGGACAGCAGCAGTGAGATGAGATTGAAAAATCACTAAAAATAGTAGAAGTAGAATTAAATAGTGAGTAAATTATGGAACTGAACCTTGATGAATCTATTTTATATGGACGAAACGAAACGACCATATGAGCAGTATACTGGGAAATATTAAAGTTCTCGTGAGACAGGGCCAGAACGGTTTCTGGGTCCCCTGTCGCGACTTTGAAAATTTACCATAAATTATCCAGAAAGAATTAGAAGTCATGCCTTATATGTACAGATTCCATTTTGAGTCTAGTTTCATTAGAAACAAACGGCACCAGTATTAAATCCCTTTACAGAAAGATATTCAAGTTGTAACGCGCGGAGGTCAGAGCAGTCGATCCCTGTAACATGGGTGACTTTAACTAATAAACTGTACCAATTGGCCCAACCAAAAATTCTAAAAATAAATCCATGGATGGGAATATGAGTCCAAATTCAGGAAAATTTATGAAACCAGTTTCGAGTTTTGAAACTCGAGATATGATTTTAAGGCGACGGTGATGCAGTTTTCCAGCCTGTCCGAAATGCCAAATTGGTCGGTACTTTAAGAGGATTTGTCTCGTTAACCCCTCGTGTCCGACACGGCGTCGGTCACGAGTTAGGTGTTACAGCTATCGTCGAGAAACCTTTACAAATCGTCGGTAATAACCGGCAAGCCCCAAAAAGCTCCTAACCCGGTAACATTCCTTGGTGGTTTCCAATCGACTATGGCGAAATTTTGTTCGGGTCCACCACGACACCGATCACGGACACCACGTGCCCCAAAAAGCTAACTGTTTCAACCAAAATTCACATTCTTGAACTTTGCATATAACTCGCTTATCTCGTAAGATTTGCAACACTAGCCTCGGTGTTCAGCATGTTCGGTTTCATCTCTCGAATAGACCAAAATGTCATCGATAAATACAACTACTGAACCGATCCAAGTATGGCTCGAAAATTCTATTCATTAAATCCATAAACACCGTGAGGGCATTAGTGAGCCCAAAGCGGCATCACCAAGAATTCAGTAGTGACCGTACCTCATTCTAAAAGCGGTTTTGGGTATGTCCGATTCTCGGACCCTCAATGATAGTACCCGACCTCAAATCTATCTTTGAAAACACCGAGGCTCCCTTTAATTGATCAAACAAATCGTCAATTCGTGGCAACGGATATTTATTCTTTATCGTCACTTTATTGAGTTGACGATAGTCGATGCACAACCTCATGCTTCCGTCCTTCTTTTCACAAACAATCTTGTGCGCCCCATGGAGAAAAAACTCGGTCGAGCGAAACCTCTATCCGTCAATTCTTGCAATTGGACCTTCAATTCCTTTAACTCCGTTAATGCCATACGACACGGAGCTATTGAGATCGGCGTAGTACCGGTACAACCGATGCGAATTCCACTTCTCGAACTGGTGGCAATCTCGGTAACTCCTCCGGAAAAACATCTGAATACTCACAAACCACTGGTACCGATTCGAGTTTCTTTTCCGTCTTTTTACTTTCAAACACATACGCAAGGTATGTTTCACACCCTTTTCACATATCTCGAGTGGTCATAGAAGATATTATCGCCGGCACTCCTTTTAAATCGATGAGACTCGACTCGGACTACCTCATTATTTGCACTCCTCAAATCAATGGTTTTCCTTTTGCGATCCACCAACTTTGCATCATGTCTGGTCACCAATCCATACCAAGAATAACATCAAATTCATCAAATGGTAGAAGCATCGGATCGGTAGGAAGCAGGATTCTCGAATTATTAGGGGCATCTCTTGCACACTTTATCAACGAATACGTATTGACCCAAAGGGTTTGTCACTCGAATTATGAACTCGTGAGACTCAACGGTAGAGTCTTCTTGGATGCTAAAGTTTCACATACATATGAATGAGTAGAGCGGGGTCAATCAATGCAATCACACTAGTATCAAAGAGAGTAAAAGTACCGATGATAACGTCGGGGAGGATGCCTCCTCTCGTGCGCGGATGGCATATGCTCTAGCAGAGCACGGGTCTCGGATCGAACAGCCGTGTCGGTGGCTCCTCTCGATTACCACCCCTACCTCCACGAAATCCTCGGGGTCTACCTCTAGTCGT
This sequence comes from Gossypium arboreum, assembly GCF_025698485.1. Lineage (NCBI taxonomy): Eukaryota > Viridiplantae > Streptophyta > Magnoliopsida > Malvales > Malvaceae > Gossypium > Gossypium arboreum. The sequence continues at coordinate 31,334,610 of NC_069081.1, forward strand.
CGCCCCACTCGATCTTGCACCTTGCATCTTATTCTTCTCATCTAGCTCGTGCAATCTCTAATGAAGTGGTCCTTGAACCACATCCAATATGAGCAGGTTAATGAGACTTACCCCAACATTCACCTAGGTGTCGTCTTCCACATTGGGGCATTCAGGTCTCTCTTGACGATTATTGCCCACACTAGCCACCAAGTAGCTCGGGAGTCCGTCGATGGTCGTGCTCTAATGGAAATTCATGGTCGTCCTCGATTTATTAGTGTCCTCCACGAACTTCTTTACGATCGAGAACGGAGCTTTACCCATCGATCTCTTACGATAGTCTTTAGCTTCAAATTCAGCCTTCTTCTTCTCCTTTCCAAGTTCTTCCGCCTTGCGGGCTCGTTCGACCAGCGTCACGAACTCCTTTATCTCCAAAATACCCACTAGTAGTTTTAAATCTTCATTCAATCCTTCTTCAAATCTTTTGCACATAGCAACCTCATCGGCCACACACTCCAGAGCATACCGACTAAGTCTTACAAACTCATGTTCAGATTCGGTAATTGTCATACGGCCTTGCTTGAGTTCCAAGAATTCCTTACGCTTTTGATCGATGAACCGTTGACTAATATACTTCTTTCGAAATTCGTTTGAAAGAAATCCCAAGTAACTCGCTTCGTTTGGGACTATGGAGATCAAAGTCCTCCACCAATAGTAAGTGAGTCTCATAACAAGGATATAGCACACTTTAGACATTCATCGGTGTGCATGACAGTTCATCAAACACCGAATGGTGTTATCAAGCGAACTTCGGCTCTTTCGGCATCATCGGTAACTATGGCCTTAAACTCCTCAGCCGCGCTTTCTAATCAAGTCTCTGGTGGCTTACTCGGCCTCATAGGATCGATGAATGATGGCATTACAGCCCTTGGGGTGGATTATTTAAATTTGGGAATTGTTGGACAGCCGGATTGGTTCAGCGTATTGCGCTACCCACTCATTCATCATGGTAAAGAAGGCTTGTTTTGCCTCCTCACCTTGATTATTCGCAGATGGTGAGGTTCAACAGCGGCGTCCCTTGTGCAGGAGCAGCCGCTACACTTTCAACGTCATCCGCCAAGGTTCTCTACACGGGATCCATTTACTAATCAAAACAAAAATTTTAACCGTCGAAGTCATCACACATTTAAACATTAACATTAAGGCATGTATAGCTAGACTCATACGCGCTATGGTAGTCCTAGAACCGACTAAACCATAGCTCTGATACCAATAAAATGTAACACCCGAACCCGAGACCGTCATGGGAGTCGAACACGAGGTGTTACAGACTTCAACCCACTTATTGAGAGTTTCCAGACAAGCTGCCAATCTGTGTACTAGTCGCTCCAAAATTCATAACTTGAGTTTTGCAACTCGAAAATCAGTTTCGCAATTTTTCCTGAAACTAGACTCATATTTCCATCTACATATTTTTTCTAGAATTTTGGTCGAGCCAATTAGTACAGTTTATTAGTTAAAGTCTCCCTGTTGCAGGGATCGACTACACTGAGCTTTGTGCATTACGAATTGGATATCTCCTGTACAGGGCTTCAATACTGATGCCGTTTGTTTCTATAGAAACTAGACTCAGAGGGAATCTACACATATATGGCATGACTCCTAATTATCTTTGGTTAATTTACAATGATTTTCCAAAGTCAGGACAGGGATCCAGAAACCGTTCTGGCCCGGTTTCACAAGAACTTTAATATCTGTTAACTTATAACTCATATGACCATTTCGTTTCTTCTATATAAAAGTAGATTCATCAAGGTACATTTACATAATTTATTTACTATTTAATACCATTCCTACTATTTTTAGTGATTTTTCAATCTCACGTTACTGCTGCTGCCAGCACCTGTCACTAAAGCAACTATGCCTATTTCATGATTTCCCTTTGATCTAACTAGTGATTCATCATACATGTCACAAATCATGATATACCAGAGGCTAATCATTATCCAACATCTCCCTACTACACTATTGCCATAACATGCATTTTAACACCAAAATAATCAACCATGGCATAAGGCATGGAAATCGAATTACCAAGACTTGTGACTTAACATTGGAGAACTAAATCCAACCGAGCATTTATGCCATTTTCGCATGGCTAAAAGTTTACATACCAAAGTTCAACAAAGCATATTAGCCTATACATGCCAAAATGTTCTCCTAAACCGACTACACAAAAAAATACCAAAAGTTGCTAGCGGTGTGATGACTCCAATGACGATCACGAGCACGCAAAAAGGACGAGTCGAGAAACCTAAAATGGCGACAAGCAAACACCGGGTGAGTATATAACTCAGTAAGCCATAAGCATTATATTGCCGTTCAGTAATAATATACCATAAAAGAAAATAATTAATGCGGGATTAAAATCCTCCATCCACACCCCAAACGGTACTATAATTCTTTAGGCATTTCGATTTGGTCACATACCAAGCCCTACTTGATATTTCATACATTACGCCATATGACATTGCATGCATTTATTTTCGAGCATAATCACCACATAGATCAAGACTTACCAAACCAAAATTCCAAATATAAATAAAATGTCCATTCCTCATGAGCTCAAGGTGTTTACTCGTACCGCTGTCCATGATTGACTCGGTAAGGCCGTGCACATAGAACATGTACGTTTATTAGAGGATGTGCAATAAGCCCGCACACTTAGTGCTTAATAGTCGAACTCGCACACTTAGTGCTATATAATCAAACTTGCACACTTAGTGCTGTATAATTTGAACCCGCACACTTAGTGCCAATTTGTGATTATAAATGTTTACACCCGCACACTTAGTGCCAAAACCGATCATTCAATACATCTCACCTCTTTTCTTTCAATTCAATATTTTATCACCACATACATACATGTTTATATATATATTCTACCATTCCATTCAGCATCATTACTTGGACATTACGACCCTTTCAATTAGTACAAAATAAGTGCTTAATGACTTACCTTATATCGGATGAAATGATTCCCAATCTACTACTCGATTATCTTTGCTTTGCCTTTGCTTGGTTCTCCTCTTTGATGTCTTGATCTAAAATGAATACATTTAGTAGTTTAATCTTCTTGCTGGATTTTTATGTGTATAACTTAATGGTTTTCACCCCATTTCACAACTATCTTTGTTCAAAATATCAAAATCTCAACCAACATTTGTTTAATGCTTCAAGGTCGAATGCATGGTCACCATTAAGCTAATCTAGTCTCAAGTATTTTAATCCTAACATACAACATCATGAATCAACTCAACCTTATAAGCCAATATTACTCCTACAACCGATTGTAAGGAGTTAACAAAGAAAATATATTTTACAAACATATACACCCATATGGCCGATTTTACCAAATCAAATTTAACCTTACTTATCTCAAATTTTAATTTCATACTATCATCCCCATGACATAGCAAGGTTTTGAATCATGGACTAATTAGAACTAAAACTAGCAACTAAGAACATGCATGAATCTCATGGCACCATATTAAACATACCTTAGTCTAGCTACAAGGATGGCCAACCTATTCCAAACCAACCATGAGCAAGGACCCTTTCTTCTCCCTTGAGATTTTTGGGCAAAAGGATGAAAAAAAAAAGATGAACAAAGCTTTTTTTTTTTTTTGTTTTTCTTTCTCACTTGCACGGCAATGGGGAGGGGAGGGGAAAGCCTTCACACACACACTTTTTTTTTTATTACTCATGCACCTTATTTTATTTATTTCAACATAAAACACTCACCCAACATGTTTCATGACATGTCTTGCCCATGCTTCCTTGTCATGGCCGGCCACTAGCACTTGGGGGGGGATTTTGACATGCAAGTCCTCCCTTTTGACTACATGTACTATTAGGTCCTTATAGATTAGCCTATCATTTTTCAAAAGTGACATACAAGTCCTAATAACTGAATTCACATGCAATCGACTAAACCGAAGCTTGAAATTTTCACACATTCGTAAATACATATTCTAGACAATAAATATTACGTTCAAACATTTCGGTGACTCGGTTTAGTGGTCCCGAAACCACTTCCCGACTAGGGTCAATTTTGGGCTGTCACACATGAACACATTAAATCCCAATGTATATTCAACTGAACATGTTAAGAGCATGAACTAAGCATCATAAACATCATGCTAAGCAAAACTAAACACATTAATTAAAGACTAGCTAGTAGCATTAAGTTCGGTTAGCTTAAACTAAGTGAAAACATTTAATGAACTTATTTGAGCTAGGATTTTCGTTAATGAGCGATAGCAAACTAATTAGTATAAAACTAAAACTTAGTTTAATTTATTGAAATAAAGAATGAGCTAAAATAAGCTCAAATGAGTTGAGTTGAGCTGGACGAAGCTCGAGGAGCTGGAAATGAGCTAGGATCAACTTGGAAACAATGCATGGATTCTTTGGATAGTTGCTTTGAGCTGATTTTGTGAGCATTGGCCCTTGTTTCAAACCAAGGTTTTGCATTAGAAGCTAAAACAGCTTCTAGGAAATGCTTAGCACAAGCTCAAGTTATGAGTGTTTTTGGAAGCTCAATTGAACCTTGATATGCATTCGAGGATGCCCCGGGCGTGCTCACATCACCTTTCGATTATCTAGAAACACACAAGAAATAACACGAAGGAAGCATGTAATGCTTAGTAAGTTCATAATTCATAAACAAAGCTTACCATTTCAATATATATATATAATCATAAAAACAATTTGAGACAATCCAACTTAGCTTAGCATTAGCCTAAGGAATAACAACATTTCAAGTTAGATATACACATAACTTAACAACTCATAGTAAAACTTATAACTTTTATGCACACAACATATAAGCATTCATACTTTCTTACATATAGCTAAGTATATTTATAGCACCTTCATCTTATACCTTTTTCATACTTTCATAGCCTTACTTATAGAAGTTTTTGTCGATCCTTCTATAACACCCTTAACCCGAATCTGTCGCCGGAACAGGGTTACGAAGTATTATTAAAATTTAAAATTTAAGTAGACATAAAATTCAAAGATTTCATAACATATAACATTCATGTTAGAAACCAATCATAATCATGCATATTGCCCCTAATACGAGCCCTCGAGGCCCAAAATACACATTAGAAACAAATCGAGACTAAATCAAAAACTCAAAAAATATTCCGAAAACATTTAAAATTTTCAAAACTATAGGGGTCACACGGCCAAGAGACATGCCTGTGTCTTAGGCCGTGTGAGCATTCGAAAGAGGGACAGACAACAGTGTCCCAAACCGTGCCTGTGCCCGTGTAACTCACTGACTTGGGCCACACGGCCAAGCCATATGCCTATGCGCCAGGCCGTGTGAGCATACTAACTTTTATTCTTCAAAAGATACAGGGACACATTACCGTGTCACCTAGCCATATGTCACACACGGATGAGACACATGCCTATGTCTCTACTCTTGTGGACGAAAATAGACCATTTTCCAAGCCACATTTCTTACCCAATTTGGTATCAACCTGAACACAACAACTTGCATATAACCAAGTCATAAATAGGCATCCAAAACCAGCCAAAATCAAACTTAAAATGTGTAATATCATCACATGCAACCAATATGCCCATAGGCACATCAAATGACAACTTATAATATGAATATTCATGTTTTCAATATATCGAAATATATATTTCACTTATACGCATACTTGCATCCAAAGTATCTCAAGCAAATATACATCATTTCTTACTTTGTAGATCATTAATCAAAATGCCAATACAAACCATTCAAAAACTAACACCATTATACATATGTGCTTTCCACAACAAGCACTAGATCACTCCAAATTATAATACATATTCATATTCAACTACCATTTAATTTTCATCCATCAAACATAAGCCTATTCGCATATTAACCATACTAAACCAAACACCAAACATGATAAGGCCATTTATATATACATAGCGAAATATACCAAAACACAAGCCAATTCAAATGGCTAAGAACGTAACAAAACATGTAGGCTATCATTAGCCAAAATAACCTATACATGCCATTATAACCAAAATTAGATAACTAAATGTACCAAAAGAGCCGATGCATAGTGTGATATAGTTCCGACAAGCTTCCAACCCGAACGAGCTTCTGAACCTCTATAAAACATAGAAAATAACATAGAGTAAGCATTTAAGCTTAGTAAGTTCGTATAACACAAAATTTAACTTACCTTTTAACCACAATATAGGTAAGTAAACCAAAGCATATCTCAACTCAATTTGGCCAAAAGCCTAACACATATTCATCAACCAAGTTAGCCATGTAATTCATATAAAAACCGAGAATCATGTATGAGTTCAACAACTATTCAAACTCTACATACATGTAACATCTATACCATGGATCCATATATCATATATAAACCAATTCCATGTAATTCATGTAAATACCTGTACTAGTTCGTATTGAACTAATATAAACTTGTAACAGAACTGTGCCCATTGAACCATTTAGAATATCAATGAATGCGCGGGTAGTACACACGAGGTGTACTGAACTGTAATCTGTCAATTCATGTACATGTATGCTCATACGAGCTATAAATGGTAAGCTCCTCCGAGCTAAATAATGGTAAGCTCCTCCGAGCTAAATAATGGTAAGCTCATACAAGCTAAGTATCGGTAAGCTTATAAGAGCTGAAATCAGTAACCTTAATGACATGTCATTTGTATCCTATGAATTCCTAAGGTTCAAATGAGGCTCGATAATTATCATATGTCGTCGAATATGCGATCGGTATTCATATATGATAATAATGCAAGTAACATAAATCTAATTCAATCAAAGCATATAATTACACAATTTAATTACACGAACTTACCTTAACGAGGGTACATAGGTACGAAGGCGACTAATCTGAGATTTTCTCTTTGCCTCAATCTTACTTTGTACGAGGTCTAACAGAATCTATACGAATGATTTTAACTCAATTCAATGTAGTCCAACACATATTTTTGGCAAAATTACCATCTTACCCCTATACTTTTAATTCTTTGCAATTCAGTCCCTAGGCTCGAAAAATGAAATTCATTCAATTTTATCCCTACCCAAGCCTAATCGAATTATAAACATATTTATAATAGCCCAAATATTTCACAAATTCACACTTTACCACATAATTTATCATATTTTTCAGTTTAATCCCTAATTAGTAATTTCATCAAAACTTTCTTTACAAAAGTTGTTTATCTAACAACAACCATTCATTTTCTACCATTAAAATTCAAAACACTAATATATACATCAATAGAAAAACTCAAATACTTTAACAGTTGTGCAAATAAGTCCCTCGGCTAGCTAGATTAAGCTATAACGGTTCCAGAAACATAGAAATCATTAAAAAGGGGACAAAAATCACTTACCAATTGGAATTTGAAGCTTGGTCGAACCCTACCTCTATTTTCTCCAAGTAGAATAAATTTGTGGTGTATTTTGAAGAAGATGAACATAATAAATTGTTTTGTTTAATTAATATATCATTTAATTACCTATGTACATAATTAACCTTTATAAATAATTCAAATTACAAAATTGCCAAGCGATTATCATCCACTAACATATTAATAGGCTATTTAACATATAATTACCTCTACTTTAAAGTTCTATAGATATTTCATACCTTTAGCTAATAGAACTCAACTTTTACACTTTAAACAATTTAGTCCTTTTAATCAAATTGAGCATGTAAACAATAAAGGTTCTTAACGAAATTTTTATATGGTAATACTATCATGCTGTAGACCATAAAATAATAATAAAATAAATTTTTTGACTTTGGATTTGTGGTCCCGAAAGCACTATTCTGATTTCACTAAAAACAGGCTGTTACAACTCTCCTCCCTAAAGGGATTTTCGTCCCCAAAAATCTTACCAAAAGAGAGGTTCGGATATTGCTTTCTCATAGCTTCCTTGGGTTCCCAGGTGGCTTATTCTATTCTGTGTCATTGCCAAAGAACTTTTACTAAAGCTATGTTTTTATTTCTCAACTCTTTCACCTCTCGTGCCAGAATCTTGATCGGTTCTTCACTAAATGTCATATCAGGCTAAATCTCAACATCTGTTGGAGAGATTACATGTGAAGGGTCAAATCGATACCTTTGTAACATAGACACATGAAAGAAATCATGAATTCTTTCAAGTTTTGACGGTAAAGGTAATTGGTATCCAACAGGTCTGATTCTTTCAATAATCTTATATGGCCTAATAAATCATGAACTCAGCTTCCTTTTGCGACCAAACTGAATAACCTCCTTCCAGGGTGAAACTTCCAAAAATACTCTATCGCTGACATGAAACTCTATATTTTTATGTTTAAGATCTGCACACGATTTCTGACAATATGAAGCTGCTTTCAAACTATCTCGGATCACTTTCACTTTTTCCTCAGTCTCGCAAATCAAATCAACCTCGTGTATCTGTTTCTCACTGAGCTCAGTCCAGTATAACGAAGTTCAACATTTACAACCATATAGAGCCTCATATGGTGCCATCTTTATGCTCGACTGAAAACTATTATTATATGTGAATTCGACCAACAATAAATATTTCTCCCAGTTACCTTCGAACTCTAAAACAAAACAACGAAGCATATCTTCGAGAATCTGAATCACTCTTTCAGACTGACCATCAGTCTGATGGTGAAATGCAGTGCTAAAATGCAGTCACGTACTCAGAGCTTCCTGTAACTTTCTCTAGAATTGCAATGTAAACTATAGATCTTTATCCAAAATAATGGAGACTGGCACTCTGTGTAATCTGACAATCTCAGAAACATATAACTCAGCTAATATATCAAGTGAGAAATTTGTACATACCGAAATAAAATGTGCATAATTCATCAAACGATCAACAAGAACCCAGATAGCATCTTTCTTTTTTGGAGATAGGGGTAACCCCGATACGAAATTCATAGGAACTTTATCCCACTTCCACTCCGGTATCATCACTGGCTGAACAGTTCTGAAGGTACTTGATGTTCAACTTTAACTTACTGACATACCAAACATCTAGATACAAAGTCAGAAATCTCATGTTTCATTCCCGACCTCCAATACATCTATCTCAAATCATTGTACATTTTATTGCTCCCCGGATGAACAGACAAGTTACCACTATGAGCTTCATACAAAATTATCTGTATAAGCTTTGGATTCTTCGGTACACAAACTCTATCTCTAAATAACAAACAATCATCGGGCCTTATACAAAAATTTGAATTAGACGTCAACTCACACTGTACTCGTTTAGCTCGCAACTCATTATGACATTTTTGAACTTTGCAGATCTGTTGTAGAACCATCGGTTTAACTTTTAACTTAGCTAAGAGCAAGCCATCATCAGAAAATTTCAATCATGTATTCATCGCTCACAAAGCAAACAAAGACTTTCTACTCAGAGCGTTTGCAAGTACGTTTGCTTTTCCCAAATGATAATCAATAACTAACTCATAATCTTTCAAAAGTTTGAGCCATCTACGCTATCTCAAATTCAAATCTTTCTACAACATCAAATACTTTAACTTTTTGTGATCGGTAAATATGTGAAAATTTTCACCGAACAAATGGTGTCGCCAAATTTTCAACGCGAACACAATAGTTACCAACTTTAAGTCATGTGTCGGATAGTTTTTCTTGTGTGGCTTTAACTATTCCAAATCATAAGCTATTACTTTTCCTTCCTGCATCAAAACAAAGCCTAAACCGTTCAATGCCGTATCACTAAAAACCACAAATTCTTTACCCGACTAAGGCTGAACTAGAACTGGTGCTTCAGTCAATAGTGCTTTCAATTGGTTAAAACTTTGCTGACATTTATCAAACCATTCAAACTTCACATCTTTCTGTGATAGTCATGTCATCTTTGTAGCTATCATCGAGAACCCTTTTACAAATATCCAGTAATAACCAGCTGATCCCAGAAAACTTCTGACTTCAAATACGTTTCTCGGTGGTTTCCAGTCAACAACTACAGAAATTTTATTCAAATTAACTCTGATGCCTTCGACCGATACTATATGTCCCAGAAAACCAACTTCTTTGAGCCAAAACTCACATTTGCTTAATTTAGCAAATAGTTATTTATCTCACAAATTTTGCAACACAATTCTCAAGTGCTCGATATGCTCGGATTCATCTCAAGAATAAATTAGAATATCATCAACAAATACCACAATAAATCTGTCTAAATACGGTCTAAAGATTCTGTTCATTAAATCCATAAATACTGTAGGTGCATTAGTTAAACCAAATGGCATCACAAGAAATTCATAGTGTCCATACCTGGTTCTAAATGAAATTTTTGGCATATCCGAATCTTTCACTCATAGTTGATAAAAGCTAGAACGAAGATCAATCTTTGAGAACACTATGGCACCTTTCAACTGGTCAAACAAATCGTCAATGCGAGGTAGTGGATATTTGTTCTTGATTGTAACTTTGTTGAGCTGACAGTAGTCAATTCATAATCTCATCTGTCCGTCCTTTTTTAACAGACAGAACCGGTGCACCCCAATGTGAAAAACTAGGTCGAGCAAAACCCCTATCATTCAACCCTTGCAACTGTGGTTTCAACTCTTTTAACTCTGTAGGAGCCATTCTATAAGGTGCTATCGATATGGTGTTGTTATCGGTATAAGTTCTATAGCAAATTTGACTTCTAACCGGTGATAATCCAGGTAATTCCTCTAGAAGCACATTAGAATACTCGCAAACCACCAGCATTGATTCAAGCTTCGATTCAAACACTTTAGTATCCAGTACATATGCAAGGTAAGCATTGCAACCTTTTCTCACATATTTCTGTGCTGACATAGCTGATATCACAATAGGCAACCCTGTAACCCCCCTTACCCGCATTCAACACCGAAACAGGGTACGAGATATTACCAGAACATAACACATACCATTAAATAAAATCGAGAAAAAAATATGGCATCCAATTAGATCATGAATTGTTATAACATATGCCTTTAACAATATTAGCCAACTTTAATGGCTTTGTACAAAATAATCGGTGAAATACTATAACTAATATTTTAAACCTAGGCAATTATGACACGTAACAAAATAACTAAGCCTACTATCCATGCCATAATTCAAAATGTTTAGTTCAAATACCAAAAGTATTGATAGTGCGGGCAGATCTTCAACGATCTCTAACTCCTTTGCTAGCTGGATGACACTATAAGACAAAAGAGAGAAAAGAAAGTAAGCTTATAGCTTAGTAAGTAAGTATATAAATAATAAATAAGGAATCTAATATGTTTAGAAAATAACTCAATTATATCTATTTTTAATTTCACTATTTACTCCAATTTGATCAAACTATCCCTCCTGCGTCATGTTCACTGAATAAATCGTAACTCGAGTTACGAAACTCAAAATTAAAATCCGTAAAATTTTCTTGAAACTAGACTCATATTAATTCATACTAAAAGTTTTCTAGAATTTTTAGTCTAGTCAATTAGTACAGTTTATTAGTTAAAGTTTCCCCTGTTATACAGCTCTACTAATCTGACGTCTATTCACTACGAATTAATTTTCTCCCTGTAAAAAATTCAAATAACCATGAAATTTGTTTCATTTAAAACTAGACTCAATAAGGAATCTATTAATATAAACCATATTTCTTAATTACTTTTGTACAATTTTTAATGATTTTTCAAAGTTAGAAAAGTGGATCACGTAGTGATTTTGAACAAGTCTCACAAAAATATAAATATCTCAAAATATAGGATTCCTTTACTTGCTCTGTTTCCTTTAGATGAAAATAGACTCATTAAGATTTAATTCATATCTCATTCAGCCTCTAATTAAATTCCTACTATTTTTGGTGATTTTTCAAATTCACGTCTCTACGACTGTCCAAACAGTTTTATTATCAATTTTGATCTTTCACACTTTGGTTGCATTTTTTTGGCTTATCCTTAACAATTTTTCCAACTTCCAGTCACATATCGAGCTTATTACTCATACATTACACATGTGTATTCTTACACTTATCATTACAAGGTCATACATAATTTCATTTAGTCGATTTTCCCGTTGAACACTTCTGATCGAGTCTCAGATACTTGGTGGTTTCAGCGCGTAGTTCAACCCATCACATAGTTCAGCTCTCTTGTACACATGGTGAACATGAACACTTAGTATCACCCATGTGACCTAGCCAGTTTATCTCGTAGCTTTCTTGTCTACATGGTGTCCTTTACCTAGAACCACACATGCAACCTAGCTACATTTATCCCGTAGCTCTCTTGTCTACATGGTATACATCCCGTATCACACATGTGACCTAGCTACCACATAGTATCTCGTAGCTCTCTTGTACACATGATGTGCACTTGGCACCATACATGTGACCCAGCTACATACCATCTATATCTTTCGATTCCGAAGGTTCAACCAGGAAGTATTTCACTTTCTAATACTTATTTCCATTCTTCCAATAGTCGATTATGATTCAAAATCAGCTATGTGACATCCCTAATTTGACCCTAGTCAAAAAGTGGTTTCGGGACCACTAAACCGAGTCTTATAAGTAATTAAAAGTTATATTCTATGTTTATGATGTTAGTAAATGCATGTGTGAAAGTTGCATGCATTAATTTGATCATTTCTATGTGAATTTATTAAAATGGACTTATATGAAACATTGTTGAAAGGTGATAGGTTAATCTTACAATGGTCTAATAGTACATGCATGCAAAAGAATGGTTTTGCATGTCAATTTACCCAAAAAAAGGAAGTGGCCGGCCATGGTAATGAAGATGGGCAAAAGAAAACATGTCTTAAACATGTTTTGCTAGTGGTGGATGTTAGAAATAATAAAATAAGAGCATGGGTAAAGAAATGAAAAAAAAATGAGTGTGGATGCTCCCCCCCCCTTGCCGTGTATGAGAGAAACAGAACAAAGAAAGAAAGAAAAAAAAAGTTGTTATTCATCCTTTGGTTTTCTTAGCCGAATAGAAGAAAAGGAAGAAGGGGGAAGAGCTTGAGAAAAATCGGCTATGGTGGTTGCTAGACTAAGGTATGTTTGATGATATTCCATGAGATGCATGCATGTTTTAGTTGTTAGTTTAAGTTCTACCTAGCCATGGTTTGAATTTTTACTATTGATGGAGATGATATTCGGCCATGGGTGTTGTCTTTTTTTTTGGTTGGTGTTTTGATGTTGTGGTGATGAGAGCATGAATAGATGAAGAGTTCGGTAAATTGATATGGGGTAAAAATGGGTCAAATGTTCATGTAAATGGTGTGTGAATTTTTAGTATAAAATTCTTGGTATGAGTATTAAAGATGGTACATGAATTCGGCCTTAGAAGAAAGTTTAGTATAATATGGTTGTTGTTAAATGAAGTAGAGTCTAACAAGTGAGCTCATATGTGCATTAGTTGCTAGATGGAGAAGAATCGGCTAGCAAGTTGTGTGCTAAGGCCGAATATAATTTTGAAAAAATCATTGAGTAATGTATGTGTTTGGAATTGATGAATTAAGAGTATGCTTAAATTGTGTTATGAACAATTAGATGTTAAATCAAGGTTGCTAAGCTAGCTATTAAGGTGAAGTGCAATTGTTAGTAATTGAGTACTAGTGTATATATGTGCATTAGTCGAGTTTTGGACTAGAAACAATATGGCGTTTAGTCAATACAAGTAACCATATTGTAGAATGTATTAAGTGCACAATCGGCCCCAACATAGACATGTATATTTGGCCACCTAATTAAGCACATAGGTGGTGTCGAATTTGATCTTGCACATTCGGCCATATGGGTGTACACACTTGTGATACTATCCTTGATTAGGATAGTTGGCAATAGGGTGATAGCCTAAGGTTGTGAACCGAATAGTTCAAAAGCATGGGGTAGAAGGATAAGAATTTGTCATGTGTATCCTATGAAATGAAATTTTAATGTTTAATACAAATATTTTACAAAGTGGTTGAATGGGTTAATTTAATTGTTTAAGCTCAAGATCCTAAAGGAGGCGTCCAACAAGGGGAAAGCGAAGGTCATCGAGTAGCCGACTTGGAATTTATTTTACCCAACACAAGGTAAGTCATTAAGCATATATTTGGTGTTGATTTAAATGATCATAATATATATGCAAATGTGTTTAAATGAGTTGATGTGTAAATGGAAATGTATGTGTATGGAATGATGCCATTGTTGAATGTATAAAGGCAGCAAAATGCATAAGGTATTGGTCTCGGCACTAAGTGTGCGGGTATAAATGGACACGGTGACAAGATTGGCACTAAGTGTGCGGGTTTAAAATTGTACAGCACTAAGTGTGCGAGTTTGATTATATAGCACTAAGTGTGCGAGCTGAATGTATATAGCACTAAGTGTGCGGATTCACTATATGCTCTTGCATTACAATTGCACTTGAGTGTGCGAGATTATCGAGTTAATCCGGACAGCGGATCGGGTAAGTACCTTGAGCTCATGACGAATAGGCAATATGTTCATGCTCGGGGTTGAGCTTGGTAAGCTTTAAATCTATGTGATGATTGCAATTGTATGATTGTGGTGAAAATGAGTTAGTGTGTGAAAATGCCTCAAATATCTTATTGTGTAGAATATGAAATGTGGATGTATGACTTGGTATGAGATTGAACCGAAAGGTCCGAGGAATTATGGTATAGTTTCGATATGGATGGAGTACCTAGCCGTTTATTGTTTCATGTTGTGATAACTTTATTAATGGGTGGTTGTCGAATGCTTATGACTTCTTGAGTTATAAACTCACTCGGTGTTTTCTTGTCACCCATTTTAGGTCTCTTGGACTCGTATTGTTTGCGTGCTTCGGAACCGTCGTTGAAGTCATCACACCGGCTGGAAATCTTTTGTTATTGTCTTCGTAGTTGAACTAGGAGAACATTTGGCATGTATAGGCTATTTTGTTTTGTTGAATTGTGGGTTGTAAACTTTAAGCCATGCGAAAATGGCCTATGTGGTCGGTTGAGTGTGATTCTAAAACCTATAGTCACGAGCCTTAGAAACCTTAATTTTGATAAGGTGGCCATAGTTTGTATTATGTATGATGTAATAGTTGGCCATGGAAGAATTATGAAATAGTCATTGTTTGCTTTAGTAACGGATCTTGCCAAAGAAGTGAGGTGAGATGGAAAAATCACTAAAAATAGTAGAAGTAGAATTAAATAGTGAATAAACTATGAAATTGAACCTTGATGAAACGAAACGACCATATGAGCAGTATACTGAGAGATATTAAAGTTCTCGTGAGACAGGGCCAGAATGGTTTCTGGATCCCCTGTCTCGACTTTTAAAATTTACCATAAATTATCCAAAATGAATTAGAAGTCGTGCCTTATATTTCCAGATTCCCTTTTGAGTTTAGTTTCATTAGAAACAAACGGTATGAGCATTGAAGCTCTGTACGAGAAGATATCCAGGTCGTAATGTGCGAAGGTCAGTGTAGTCGACCCCTGTAACATTGATGACTTTAACTAATAAACTGTACTAATTGGCTCGACCAAAAATTCTAGAAAAAAATGTGTAGATGGAATTATGAGTCTAGTTTCGTGGAAAATTTACGGAACTGGTTTTCGAGTTCTGAAACTCGAGATATGATTTTTAAGGTGACAGGGACGCAGTTTGCCAGCTAGGCTGGAAATGTGAAAAATAGTCATGTGACACATGAGAGTTGGTCTTAGAACCCTCGTGTCCGACTCGTGACGGTATCGGGGATGGGGTGTTACATTTAATTGGTATCAGAGCTATGGTTTAGTCGGTTCTAGGACTACCATAGCGCGTGTGAGTCTAGCTATACATGCCAAATTGTTAGTCCTTAATAATGTGATGACTTCTGACGGTTGAAATTTTTGTCTTGGGTAGCAAATGGAACCCGGGTAGAGACCCTTGGCGGATGACGTTGAAAGTGTAGCGGCTCCTCCCGCGCAAGGGACACCGCCTGTTGAGCCTCAGTCATCCGCGAACAATCAAAATGAAGGGGCGAAACAAGCCTTCTTCACCATGATGAATGAGTGGGTCGCATAATATGCCCGAACCAATCCGGCTGTCCAACCATTCCGAATTCAAATACCCCACACCAAGAGCCCATAATGCCTCCAGTTACTAATCTGTGAGGTGAGTAAACCACCTGTGGACTTGATTAGGAAGCGTGGGGCGAGGAGTTCAAGGCCATAGTTCTTGATGATGCCGAAAAGGCCGAGTTCGCTCGATAACACCATTAGAGTGTTAGATGAACTGTCATGCACACCGATGAATGTCTTAAGTGTGCTATATCCTTGTTGAGACTCGACTTACTATTGGTGGAGGACTTTAATTTCCATAGTCCCAAATGAACGAGTTACTTGGGATTTCTTTCAATCCAATTTGAAAGAAATCGTTAGTCAACAGTTCATCGATCGAAGCGTAAGGAATTCTTGGAACTCAAGCAAGGCGGATGGCCAGATCGAATCTGAACATGAGTTCGTAAGAATTAGTCGGTATGCTCGGGAGTGTGTGGCTGATGAGGTTGCGATGTGCAAAAGACTTGAAGAAGGATTGAATGAAGAGTTAAAGTTACTAGTGGGAATTTTGGAGATAAAGGAGTTCGTGACACTAGTCGAACGAGCACGCAAGGCGGAAGAACTTGGGAAGTAGAAGAAGAAGGCTGAATTTGAAGCAAGAGATTACCGTAAAAGATCGACGAGTAAAGCTCCGTTCTCGGCTGTAAAGAGGTTCGGGGAGGACACCGAGAAGTCAAGGACGATTGCGGAATTTCCATTAGAGCAGACCATTGACGGACTCACGAGCTACTTGGTAGCTAGTGTGGGCAATAATCGTCAAGAGAGACTGAATGCCCCCAATGTGGAAGACGGCACCTAGGTGAATGTTGGGGTAAGTCATTAATAAGGCTGTTATGGATGCGGTTGAAGGACCACTTCATTAGAGATTGCACGGAGCTAGATGAGAGGAATAAGACGCAAGGTGCAAGACCTAGTGGAACGACGGTGGAGGTAGGCCCCGAGAATCTCTGGAGGTAAGGGTGGTAATCGAGAGGAGCCTCTAATCTGGCTGTCCAATCCGAGACCCGTGCTCCTGCTAGAGCATATGCCATCCGCGCACGAGATGAGGCATCCTCCCCTGACGTTATCACTGGTACTTTTACTCTCTTTGATACTAGTGTGATTGCATTGATTGACCCCGGCTCTACTCACTCATATGTATGTGAAACCTTAGCATCCAGTAAGACTCTACCTGTTGAGTCTACTGAGTTCGTAATTCGAGTGTCAAACCCTTTGGGACAATACGTACTCGTTGATAAAGTGTGCAAGAGATGCCCCCTAATAATTCGAGAATCCTGTTTTCCGGCCGATCCGATGCTTCTACCATTTTATGAATTCGATGTTATTCTTGGTATGGATTGGTGACCGTACATGATGCGGTGGTGGATCGCAAAAGGAAAACCATTGATTTGAGGAGTGCAAATAATGAGGTAGTCCGAGTCGAGTCTACTGATTTAAAAGGGGAGCGCCAGCGATAATATCTTCTATGACCGCTCGGAGGTATGTGAAAAAGGGGTGTGAAACATACCTTGCGTATGTGTTTGAAAGTAAAGAGACGGAAAGGAAACTCGAATCGGTACCAGTGGTTTGTGAGTATTCGGATGTTTTCACGAGGAGTTCTTGGGATTGCCACCGGTCGAGAAGTGGAATTCGCATCGAAGTTGTTTGGGTACTACGCCGATTTCAATAGCCCGTGTCGTATGGCATTAACGGAATTAAAGGAATTGAAGGTTCAATTGCAAGAATTGACGGATAGAGGTTTCGCTCGACCGAGTTTTTCTCCATGGGGCGACTTTGTATTGTTTGTGAAAAAGAAGGGCGGAACCATGAGGTTGTGCATCGACTATCGTCAACTCAATAAAGTGACGATAAAGAATAAATATCCATTGCCACGAATTGACGATTTGTTTGATCAATTAAAGGGAGCCTCGGTGTTTTCAAAGATAGATTTGAGGTCGGGTACTATCGGTTGAGGGTCAGAGAATCGGACATACCCAAAACCGCTTTTAGAGCGAGGTACGGTCACTACGAATTCTTGGTGATGCCGTTTGGGCTTACTAATGCCCTGCGGTATTTATGGATTTAATGAATAGAATTTTCAGGCCATACTTGGATCGGTTCGTAGTTGTATTTATCGATGACATTTTGGTCTATTCGAGAGATGAAACAAGAACATCTTTGAGCACACGAGGCTAGTGTTGCAAATTTTACGAGATAAGCGAGTTATCGCAAAGTTCATAAATGTGAATTTTGGTTGAAAGAGGTTAGCTTTTTGGGGCACGTGGTGTCCGCATCGGTGTCGAGGTGGACCCGAACAAATTTCGCCATAGTCGATTGAAACCTCCATGAGAATGTTACCGAAGTTAGCGACTTTTTGGGGCTTTGCGGTTATTACCGACGATTTGTAAAAGGTTTTTCGATGATAGCTGCACCGATGACGAAACTACTCCAAAAAGATGTTAAGTTCGAATGGACGGAAAAATGTCAGAAAAGTTTCAATCAACTGAAACTTATTTGACTGAAGCCCCAATTCTAGTGCAACCCGAATCGGGCAAAGAGTTTGTCATTTATAGTGACGCATCCCTACTTGGGTTGGGTTGCGTATTGATGCAAGAAGGGCGAGTTGTGGCCTATGCGTCGAGACAATTAAAGCCATATGAGAAAAATTATCCAACCCATGATCTCGAATTGGCTGCCATCGTATTCGCCTTAAAGATATGGCGACATTACCTATTTGGTGAGAAGTGCCATGTGTATTCGGATCACAAAAGTCTCAAATACTTGATGACTCAAAGAGACTTAAATCCGCGACAAAGACGTTGGCTCGAGCTGTTAAAGGATTATGAGCTGGTCATTGACTATCACCCGGGAAAGGCTAATATGGTTGCGGATGCCTTAAGTCGTAAATCACTATTTGCTTTCTGACGATGAATGTACACTTATGCATTCTACCCGACAATGTGTTAGTAGCTGAATTGAAAGCCAAACCATTATTGAAACGTCAAATTCGTGAAGCTCAGAAAGTCGACGATGTGTTGGTTGCAAAACGGGCTGAGTGTGTTCCGAACAAGGACTCGGAATTTCAAATCGATGATGACGATTGTTTGAGGTTGAAGTCGTCTGTGTGTTCCAAAGAATTGAACTTATTTCGATAATTCTGAACGAAGCCCATTGTAGCCAAATGGCAATCCACCCGGGGAGTACGAAGATGTACAACGATTTGAAACGTCGGTTTTGGTGGCATGGTATGAAACGAGACATCTCTGACTTTGTTTCGAGATGTTTAATATGTCAACAAGTGAAAGCGGAACATCAAGTGCCTTCAGGATTACTTCAGCCGATCACGATACCCGAATGGAAATGGGATCGAGTCACAATGGACTTTGTATCCGGACTGCCATTGTCAGCAAGTAAGAAGGATGCGATTTGGGTTATTATAGATAGATTGACTAAGTCGGCTCACTTTGTCCCCGTACGTACGGATTTTTCAATGGACAAACTAGCTGAATTGTACGTTTCTCAGATTGTGAGACTACACGGGGTGCCTATTTCCATCGTGTCGGATAGAGATCCGAGATTTACCTCGCGATTTTGGAAGAAGTTGCAAGAAGCTTTGGGTACCAAGTTGCATTTCAGCACCGCCTTTCACCCCCAAACCAATGGTCAATCTGAACGGATAATTCAAATACTCGAGGATATGTTGAGATGTTGCATCCTTGAGTTTAGTGGTTCATGGGAGCGGTATTTGCCTTTGATTGAATTAAACACAACAATAGCTTTCAATCAAGTATTAAGATGGCGCCTTACGAGGCTTTATACGATCGTAAATGCCGTACCCTATTATTCTGGTGAACTTAGTGAAGGTAAATTCTTGAGGTTGATTTGGTTAAGGATGCCGAGCAAAAGTTCGAGTAATTCGTGAAAGTTTGAAGGTCGCTTCGGATCGCCAAAAGTCGTATCTGATTTGAAAAGGAAAGACATTGAATATCGGGTTGGAGACAAGGTATTTCTCAAAGTCTCACCACGGAAGAAGGTGCTTAGATTTGGCCGTAAGGGCAAATTGAGTCCGAGGTTCATCGGTTCGTATGAAGTATCGAACGAGTTGGACCATGAGCGTCTCGATTAATTTTACCCCGAGCTTGAAAGGATCCTAGCGTTTTCCATGTCTCGATGCTTGACGATATAGGTCGATCCATCGCACGTAATCGCTCCGTCCGAGATTGAGATTCACCTAATTTGAGCTATGAAGAGGAACCGGTTCGCATTATGATGCGTGAAGTAAAGAGTTGCATAATAAGAAAATCCCGTTAGTGAAGGTGTTGTGGCATAAACACGGAATTGAAGAAGCCACTTGGGAACTTGAGGACTCTATGAAAGAGCGATACCGAGCCTATTTACCGGTAAGATTTTCGGGGACGAAAATTTCTTAAGTGGGGGAGAGTTGTGACATCCCTAATTTGACCCTAGTCGGAAAGTGGTTTCGGGACCACTAAACCGAGTCTTATATGTGACAACCCAAATTAGGGCGTAATTGGAATAGTGGTTTCGTGACCACAAATCCAAGATAGAAATAATTGTTTTATAATTATTTTGGGGTTTATGATATGATTGCATGATTGTGTGAAAATTTCGTGATGAAATTCTATGCCTAAAGTGCTTAAATTGAAAGTAGGGACTAAATCGAATAAGTTGCAAAATTTGCATCCGGAAGTTTTAGTATGAAATTGTTTTGGAATATTAATTAGGAGGTCTTAAATAGCAATTTGACCAATTTTAAGTTCATGGACAAAATTAGGACATGGAAGGAATTTTTGAAAGTTTAGTAAGGAGGGCATTTTGGTCATTTGGATATTAAATGAAATAAAATGGGAAAAATAACACAAAATTGGTCATCATCCTCCTTAGTTGCTGCGAATTCTCCCTCTCTCCATAGCTAGGGTTTCTTCAATTTTCAAGCTCCATAGTAAGTGATTCCAAGCCCGTTTTAATGTTTTTACGTTTTTGGAATCCGGAAGCTCGATTAAGCTTATGCTAGTAATAATTTAACCTAGGGTTCATATTTGGAAAAATACCCATAGGTGAAATTTGTGTATTTTGATGTTTTATGATAGAATATGAGGTTTTAAATTATGTTAAATAACTTGTGCTACTCGGTTTTAAGTGAAAACGAGTAAAAGCAGCATAATCGGTAAAAATACCTATTGTTCATAACTATATGATAGAGTGAGAACTTGATGTTGTTGTAGAAGAGAAAATGTTCAGCATATCATAAAATATAAGAATAAGGGCTGAAATTAAATTCCCGAGCCTAGGGGCAAAATTGTAATTTTGTAAAGTTAGGGGCAAAATGTAATTTTTCCATGATGTGATTTTTGGATTGAAATAAATAGTATGAGTATTAAATGAGCTAAATGTGTTATTATAGATCAAGAAAGACGCGGAATTGATCTCGAGCAGGGAAGGAAAAAGTTTTGGACTAAATTGCAAAATTTCCACATTTTGCACCAAGGTAAGTTTGTATGTAAATATTACAATAATTTCATGTACATTCTTATATTTCAGCCTATTATATAAATATACTAGCTGATGTTAAAATATAAATCGACTATTGGAAGAATGGAAATAAATATAGAGAGAGATCCGGTTGAACATTGGAGAGATCGAATGAAATAGAGGGCGTAGCTAGGTCACATGTATGATCTTGAGTGCACATCATGTGTACAAGAAAGCTACGAGACACCCAGTAGTAGCTAGGTCACATGTGTGATACGAGATGTATCCCATGTAGACAAGAGAGCTACGTGAAAGATAAATGTAGCTAGGTCGCATGCGTGATTCCAAGTGAAGGACACCATGTAGACAAGAGAGCTACGAGACAAATCGATTAGGTCGCATGAGTGGTACTAAGTGTTCACCATGTGTACAAGAGAGCCGAACTAAGCGAAGTATGATGGTGGGTGTGTCTTTGAAACCATTAAATATCGAGGATTGATCCAAATTGTTCAACAGGATGGTTTTGTGGTGATATTGTGGTTTGGACCTAGACTTATGGTGAATGAAATGTGGTGAAAATGATTTGTGGTATATACATATATAAGATAAAATGAGGTTAGCATAAAGAATGTGTGAAAGAGTGAAATTAGCATTAAAACTGTTTTTAGATGGTAGCAGTGACGTGATTTTGAAAAATCACCAAAAATAGGAGGAATATAATTAGAGGTTGAATGAGATGTGAAATTAAATTTTAATGAGTCTACTTTCATATAAAAGAAACAGAGCAAGCAAAGGAATTCTATATTTTGAGATATTTATAATTGTATGTGACTTGCTCAGGATGAATACGTGATCCCCTGTTCCAACTTTGAAAAATAATTAAAAATTGTACAAAGCAAATTAAGAAATATAGTTTACATGCCTAAATTCCTTATTGAGACTAGTTTTAAATGAAACAGACATCAGGGTTGTTTGAATTGTGTACTGAGAGAAATTCAATTCGTAGTGAACAGAGGTCAGATCAGTCGAGCTGTGTAACAGGGGAACTTTAACTAATAAACTGTACTAATCGGCTGAACCAAAAATTATAGAAAACAATTAGCAAAAAGCTTTATGAGTCTAGATTCAGGGAAATTTTACGGATTTGAATTTCGAGTTTTGTAACTCGAGTTATGATTTATTTAGTGAATATGACGCAGCAAAGACAGCTTAATTAAAGTGGAATGAATAGTGAAGTTAAAGTAGATATACTTGAATTGTTGTGTAAACATGTTAGATTCTTTAATTAGTATTTACATACTTACTTACTAAGCTATAAGCTTACTTTGTTTCTCTCTTTTGTCTTATAGTGTCCTTGACTTGCTCGGGAGTTAAGGATCGTGAAGATCTACCCGCACTATCATACTTTAGGGTATTTGAACTAAACGTTTTGAATTATGGCATGTATAGTAGGCTTAATTATTTTGTTACGTGTCATATTTGTCTAGGTTTAAAATATTAGTTACTGATTACTCGACCAGCTACTTTGTACAAGCCATTAAAGTTGGCTAATATTGTTCAAGACATATGTTATACAATGCACTATCAAATTGGATGACATATTTATATCTCTGTTATGTTTAATGGTATGTGTTATGTTCGGTAATACCTTGTATCTGTTCGTGATGACAGTAACGGGTAAGGGGTGTTACATTATAAGTAATTAAAAGTTAT
Organism: Gossypium arboreum; assembly: GCF_025698485.1. NCBI lineage: Eukaryota > Viridiplantae > Streptophyta > Magnoliopsida > Malvales > Malvaceae > Gossypium > Gossypium arboreum. The sequence goes on from NC_069081.1 coordinate 31,357,926, forward strand.
ATTCTATGTTTATGATGTTAGTAAATGCATGTGTGAAAGTTGCATGCATTAATTTGATCATTTCTATGTGAATTTATTAAAATGGACTTATATGAAACATTGTTGAAAGGTGATAGGCTAATCTTACAATGGTCTAATAGTACATGCATGCAAAAGAATGGTTTTGCATGTCAATTTACCAAAAAAAAGGAAGTGGCCGCCATGGTAATGAAGATGGGCAAAAGAAAACATGTCTTAAACATGTTTTGCTAGTGGTGGATGTTAGAAATAATAAAATAAGAGCATGGGTAAAGAAATGAAAAAAAAATGAGTGTGGATGCTCCCCCCTTGCCGTGTATGAGAGAAGCAGAACAAAGAAAGAAAGAAAAAAAAGTTGTTATTCATCCTTTGGTTTTCTTAGCCGAATAGAAGAAAGGGAAGAAGGGGGAAGAGCTTGAGAAAAATCGGCTATGGTGGTTGCTAGACTAAGGTATGTTTGATGATATTCCATGAGATGCATGCATGTTTTAGTTGTTAGTTTAAGTTCTACCTAGCCATGGTTTGAATTTTTACTATTGATGGAGATGATATTCGGCCATGGGTGTTGTCTTTTTTTTTGGTTGGTGTTTTGATGTTGTGGTGATGAGAGCATGAATAGATGAAGAGTTCGGTAAATTGATATGGGGTAAAAATGGGTCAAATGTTCATGTAAATGGTGTGTGAATTTTTAGTATAAAATTCTTGGTATGAGTATTAAAGATGGTACATGAATTCGGCCTTAGAAGAAAGTTTAGTATAATATGGTTGTTGTTAAATGAAGTAGAGTCTAACAAGTGAGCTCATATGTGCATTAGTTGCTAGATGGAGAAGAATCGGCTAGCAAGTTGTGTGCTAAGGCCGAATATAATTTTGAAAAAATCATTGAGTAATGTATGTGTTTGGAATTGATGAATTAAGAGTATGCTTAAATTGTGTTATGAACAATTAGATGTTAAATCAAGGTTGCTAAGCTAGCTATTAAGGTGAAGTGCAATTGTTAGTAATTGAGTACTAGTGTATATATGTGCATTAGTCGAGTTTTGGACTAGAAACAATATGGCGTTTAGTCAATACAAGTAACCATATTGTAGAATGTATTAAGTGCACAATCATTTAACATAGACATGTATATTTGGCCACCTAATTAAGCACATAGGTGGTGTCGAATTTGATCTTGCACATTCGGCCATATGGGTGTACACACTTGTGATACTATCCTTGATTAGGATAGTTGGCAATAGGGTGATAGCCTAAGGTTGTGAACCGAATAGTTCAAAAGCATGGGGTAGAAGGATAAGAATTTGTCATGTGTATCCTATGAAATGAAATTTTAATGTTTAATACAAATATTTTACAAAGTGGTTGAATGGGTTAATTTAATTGTTTAAGCTCAAGATCCTAAAGGAGGCGTCCAACAAGGGAAAAGCGAAGGTCATCGAGTAGCCGACTTGGAATTTATTTTACCCAACACAAGGTAAGTCATTAAGCATATATTTGGTGTTGATTTAAATGATCATAATATATATGCAAATGTGTTTAAATGAGTTGATGTGTAAATGGAAATGTATGTGTATGGAATGATGCCATTGTTGAATGTATAAAGGCAGCAAAATGCATAAGGTATTGGTCTCGGCACTAAGTGTGCGGGTATAAATGGACACGGTGACAAGATTGGCACTAAGTGTGCGGGTTTAAATTGTACAGCACTAAGTGTGCGAGTTTGATTATATAGCACTAAGTGTGCGAGCTGAATGTATATAGCACTAAGTGTGCGGATTCACTATATGCTCTTGCATTACAATTGGCACTTGAGTGTGCGAGATTATCGAGTTAATCCGGACAGCGGATCGGGTAAGTACCTTGAGCTCATGATGAATAGGCAATATGTTCATGCTCGGGGTTGAGCTTAGTAAGCTTTAAATCTATGTGATGATTGCAATTGTATGATTGTGGTGAAAATGAGTTAGTGTGTGAAAATGCCTCAAATATCTTATTGTGTAGAATATGAAATGTGGATGTATGACTTGGTATGAGATTGAACCGAAAGGTCGAGGAATTATGGTATAGTTTCGATATGGATGGAGTACCTAGCTTCGTTTATTGTTTCATGTTGTGATAACTTTATTAATGGGTGGTTGTCGAATGCTTATGACTTCTGAGTTATAAACTCACTCGGTGTTTTCTTGTCACCCATTTTAGGTCTCTTGGACTCGTATTGTTTTGCGTGCTCGGAACCGTCGTTGAAGTCATCACACCGGCTGGAAATCTTTTGTTATTGTCTTCGTAGTTGAACTAGGAGAACATTTGGCATGTATAGGCTATTTTGTTTTGTTGAATTGTGGGTTGTAAACTTTAAGCCATGCGAAAATGGCCTATGTGGTCGGTTGAGTGTGATTCTAAAACCTATAGTCACGAGCCTTAGAAACCTTAATTTTGATAAGGTGGCCATAGTTTGTATTATGTATGATGTAATAGTTGGCCATGGAAGAATTATAAAATAGTCATTGTTTGCTTTAGTAACGGATGCTGCCAGCAGCAGTGAGGTGAGATGGAAAAATCACTAAAAATAGTAGAAGTAGAATTAAATAGTGAATAAACTATGAAATTGAACCTTGATGAATCTATTTTCATATGGATGAAACGAAACGACCATATGAGCAGTATACTGAGAGATATCAAAGTTCTCGTGAGACAGGGCCAGAATGGTTTCTGGATCCCCTGTCTCTACTTTTAAAATTTACCATAAATTATCCAAAAGGAATTAGAAGTCGTGCCTTATATGTCCAGATTTCCTTTTGAGTCTAGTTTCATTAGAAACAAACGGCATGAGCATTGAAGCTCTGTACGAGAAGATATCCAGGTCGTAATGCACGAAGGTCAGTGTAGTCGACCCCTGTAACATTGATGATTTTAACTAATAAACTGTACTAATTGGCTTGACCAAAAATTCTATAAAAAAATGTGTAGATGTAATTATGAGTCTAGTTTCATGGAAAATTTACGGAACTGGTTTTTGAGTTCTGGAACTCGAGATATGATTTTTAAGGTGACAGGAACGCAGTTTGCCAGCTAGGCTGGAAATGTGAAAAATAGTCTGTGTGACACATGAGAGTTGGTCTTAGAACCCCTCGTGTCCGACTCCGGCGACGGTATCGGGGATGGGGTGTTACAAGCTACAATATATAAAATATGCTGAAATATAAAAACGTAAATAAAGATAATGTATTATTTACATACAAACTTACCCTGTTGCAAAATATGGAAATTTTGCAATTTAGTCCAAAATCTTTTCCTTCCCCCGTTCGAGGTCAATTCCATGCCTTTCGTAATCTATAACAACACATTTAGCTCATTTAACACTCATACTATCTATTTCAATCCAAAAATCATATTATGAAAAAATTACGTTTTTGCCCCCTAACTTTTACAAAATTATGATTCTACCCCTAGGCTCAGAAATTTAATTTCAGCCCTTATTCTTATGTTTTATGACATGCTGAACATTTTTCTCTTCTATGACAACATCAAATTCTCACTCTAACATGTACTTATGAACATTAGGTATTTTTACCGATTATGCCGTTTTGCTCATTTTCGCTAAAAATCGCTTAGAAAAGATTGTTCTCCTAACTTCAAACATTCATAATCTACCATCAAAAATCAAAATACATGCATATCATTCATGGGTAAATTTTTAAATATGTTTCCTTAACTCGAAATAATGGTAGAAATAGGTAGACCGAGCTACGAGGATTTCAAAAATGTAATGAACATTAAAAACGAGGCTTGAATGCACTTACTATAGAGCTTGAAAGCTTGGGAAAAACCCTAGCTATGGTGTTTATGAGAGTTTCGGCCAAGCTTGGTGAAGATGATACCAATTTTGGCTTTGTTTTCACATTTTATTATTTTATTTACCAAATGACTAAATTGCCCTTCATTAAAAACTATGGTGTTTTATCTTCCTTTAGGTATTTTTCTCCAAACTAGTATAATGGTCTAATTACTATTTAAGGACCTCTACTTAATACCCCCATTTCAATCAAGTACATTATGAACTAGAACACACATTTTTCACTTATTTCAATTTAGTCCTAAACATCAAATTAAACACCCAATCATAAAATTTTCAACCTCGGATTCTTGGTTTCGAAACCACTGTTCTGTTTTGGCCCTAAATCGGGCTGTTACAACTCTCCCCCCCTTTAGGGATTTTCGTCACTGAAAATTTTACCGGTAAAGTGGTTTGGGTAATATTTTCTCATGGCTTCCTCCGGTTCCCATGTAGCTTCTTGTACTCCATTTCTTTGCCATAACACTTTCACTAGAGCTATGCTTTTCTTTCTTAACCGTTTCACTTCTCGAGCCAAAATCTTAATCGGTTCCTCATCATAGGTCAAGTCCGATCGAATCTCAATTTCTGTTGGACAAATCACATGTGAAGGATCAGAACGATAACGTCGCAACATTGATACATGAAACACGTTATGAATTCTTTCTAACTCTGCCGGTAAAGCCAACCGATATGCCACTGGTCTAATCCTTTCAATAATCTCGTACGGCCCAATATAACGCGGACTCAACTTGCCTTTTCGGTCAAATCTCAGAATCTTCTTCCATGGTGACACCTTCAAGAACACTTTATCACCCACCTGAAATTCAATCTCTTTTCTTTTTAAATCTGCATATGACTTTTGTCGATCTGAAGCAGCTTTCAAGCAATTACAAATTACTTTTACTTGCTCTTTAGTTTCTTTAACTAGATCAACTCTGTGAATCTGTTTCTCACTAAGTGACACTTGCGACCATACAAGGCTTCGTATGGTGCCATCTATATACTCGACTGAAAACTGTTATTGTAGGCAAATTCAACCAAAGGTAGATATTTCTCCCAACTGCCTTCAAATTCTAAAGCACAGCATCTAAGCATATCTTCGAGTACCTGGATTACTCTTTCTGACTGACCATCTTTTTGTGGATGAGACGTGGTACTAAAATTCAATTTTGTACCTAAAGCTTCTTGTAACTTTTCCCAGAATCTCAAGGTAAATCTTGGATCTTTATCTGATATTATAGACATAGGTACCCCGTGCAACCTCACAATTTCAACAATATATAATTCAGCTAATTTATCAAGTGAGTAATCAGTACGTACCGGTATAAAGTGAGCCGACTTTGTTAACCTATCAACCACTACCCAGACCGCATCCTTCTTTTCAGGAGTCAAAGGCAACCCGGTTACAAAATCCATGGAAATCCTATCCCATTTCCACTTAGGTACCATCACCGGTTGGAGTAATCCTGAAGGCACTTGATGCTCAGCTTTTACTTGTTGATAGATCAAACACTTGGTTACAAATTCAGAAATGTCCTTTTTCATGCCTGGCCACCAATATAACTTCTTTAAATCATTATACATTTTTATGCTACCAGGGTGTACTGACAAACAGCCACTGTGCTCCTCATGTAATATTTTCTGAATCAATTCATCATTTTTCAGTACACATATCTGTCTTGAAACATCAAACAGTCATCTGGTCCAACTCGAAAATCTAAGTTGTAACCTGATTCGCACTGAGTTCTCTTGGTTCACAACTCACTATCGTTCTTTTGAGCATCACAAATTAGTTGGAGAAATAACGGTTTAGCCCTCATCTCTTCCAAGATTGACCCATCATCAGACAATGCTAACCTCGTATTCATGGCTCTCAAAGTAAAAAGAGATTTCCTGCTCAAGGTGTCAGCAACTATATTCGCTTTCCCCAGATGATAATCAATCACTAGCTCATAATCTTTCAATAATTCAAGCCATCTCCGCTGTCGTAGATTCAAATCCTTTTGATTCATCAAATACTTCAAACTTTTGTGATCAGTAAAAATTCGGCATTTTTCACCATACAAATAATGTCGCCGATCTTCAAGGCAAAGACAATAGCGACCAATTCCAAATCATGTGTAGGATAGTTCTTCTCATGCGGTTTTAACTATCTCGAAGCATAAGCTACCACTTCACCCTCTTGCATCAGCACACATCCAAGGCCTGTCAATGATGCATCACTATAAATTACGAACTCCTTCCTTGGCTTGGGCTATACTAAAATCGATGCTTCAGTCAATCGAGCTTTCAGCTTTTCAAAACTCTACTGACATTTATCAGTCCATTCAAACATAACACTCTTTTGCAGCAACTTAGTCATAGGAGAGGCAATCATTGAAAATCCCTCGACAAAATGTCTATAATACCCGACCAAGCCTAAAAAGCTTCTAACCTCAGTTACATTCTTTGGCGGTTTCCAATCAACGATCGAGGAAATTTTGCTCGGATCCACCCGAATACCATCACCTGAGACTATATGTCCCAAAAATCCGACTTCACAAAGCCAAAACTCACTTTTGCTAAACTTAGGAAACAGTTTCTTTTCTCTCAAGATCTGCAATATGGTTCTCAAGTGTTCGGCGTGCTTAGACTCATCCCGAGAATAAATTAGGATGTCATCTATGAACACTACTACAAACTTATCCAAATATGGTCGAAAGATTTGGTTCATCAAGTCCATAAATATAGCTGGAGCATTTGTTAAGCCGAAAGGCATCACAAGGAACTCATAATGTCCACACCTTGTTCTAAATGTGGTTTTCGGCACATCTGACTCCTTAACTCTCAACTGGTAGTAACCGGACCTCAAATCGATCTTTGAAAACACTGTTGCCCCCTTCAACTGATCAAATAAATTGTCAATCCTCAGTAACGGGTACTTGTTTTTTATAGTCACCTTATTGAGCTGACCGTAATCAATGCAAAGCCTCATTGAGCCATCTTTCTTCTTTACGAATAATACAGGAGCACCCTAGGGAGAGAAACTCGGTCTCACAAATCCCTTGTCTGTTAACTTTTGTAACTAAGCCTTCAATTCTTTTAATTCAGTCGAAACCATTCAATATGGAGCAATCGAGATCGGTGCAGTCCCCGGTAATAAATCGATGGCAAACTCTATCTCTCTGTTTATAGGCAACCCAGGCAATTCCTCTGGAAATACATCTAGAAATTCACAGACTATCGGCACTGATTCAAGCTTCAATTCAGACATCTCAGTATTCATTACATAGGCAAGATAAGCTTTACACCCTTTCCTTATGTATTTCTGTAGATACATGTGCGAAATCACCATAGGCAATTTACTTGATTCATCTGTTTCAACCCACAGAATTTCACCATTTTCACATTTCAACTCTAGTGTTTTCTGTTTACAATTTACCTTACCATCATACAATGTCAACCAATCCATTCCCAAGATAACGTCGAACTCATCAAATGGTAACATCATTAGATTAGCCGGAAAATAGTGACCTTGAATCATTAATGGGCAATTCTTGAAAACCTTATCAACTAGCACATATTGGCCTAAGGGGTTCGACACTTTAATCGCAAACTCAGTAAACTCAACAGACAACTTCTTATTAGATACTAAATTCACAAAAATATAGGAATGAGTAGACCCGGGATTAATCAATGCAATAACAATAGTATCATAGAGGAAAAATGTACCAGTAATCACATCAAGAGATGATGCATCCTCTCGGGCACATATGGTATAAGCTCTAGCAGGTGCTCTAGATTCTGATCTCGCCGCTGAATCTTTCATCACAGTTCTACTGCTAGCTCCACTTCCAGTATTTCTCAGTGGTCTACCTCTGCTAGCGGTAGCACTCTGTCAGCACTTCGGACAGTCTCTGATGAAATGCTCGCGAGAACCACACCTGAAACAAGCTCGCTCATTTCCCCAACACTCACCAAAATGTTGCCTGCCACATTGCTGACATTCGGGCTTTCTAGACTGCACATTACCCACACTTGCCACTAAAGTAGCTTGAGCTTTAGATCTCGAATATGCCTTGCCACTATCTCTGTGTGAATCCCCAGCTGAAACTGCCATTCGAGGGTTTGTCTCTTTGGACCTCTTTGATTGAGATTGAAATGACCTGCTTATCGGCCTCTTTCTGGCATCTCGGGCCTCAATAGTAGCTTTTCTTCTTTTTTTGTTCAATTCTTCGGCTTTAAGAGCTCGGTCAACCAATACTGCAAATTCTTTCAGCTCCAGAATTCCCACAAGCACTTTAATGTCCTCATTAAGCCTATCCTCAAATCTTTTGCACATAATAGCCTCGGTGGACACATATTCCTGGGCATACTTGCTGAGTCTTACAAATTCGCGTTCATACTCTGCCACAAACATCTTGCCCTGCTTCAATTCAAGGAACTCGCTTCGTTTTTTATTAATAAATCACTGACTTATGTATTTCTTTTTGAGTTCTTCCTGGAAGAAATCTCAATTAACCCTTTCTTTTGGCACCACTACTACCAAAGTCTTCCACCAATGGTAGGCCGAATCTCTCAAAAGTGATACAGCACACTTTAAACACTCATCGGGTGTACATGAGAGCTCATCAAATACACGGGTAGAATTTTCAAGCCAGAAATCTGCTTTCTCAGGATCACCATCGATCTTTGCTCTAAACTCTTCGGCCCTTTGTTTTTGAATCTTGTCAACCAGAGGCTTGTTCATTCTTACCAAATCTATGCCTTGAGCAACTACAGGAACCGTCTGAGGTATGGGAGGGGGTGGAGGAGGTTAAGCATTTGGATTTTCTCGAATAAACTCAGTATACCAATTGTTCATCATTTGGAGAAAGGCATCCCGAGCCTCATCTCCCTGTCTCAATGTCTCAGGTCTACTTTCTACAAGCGTGGTCCTTTGTGCGGGAGCTGGCGTATTACTAGCAGCATCATCAGCCGTAGTTCCATCGGGATCCATTACTATATTAAAACAAAACACAGTTTAGAATAATCAGGAGTCACCACACTATCACAGTATATTTATGGCATGTATAGCTAGACTTTTTCACACACTATATTAGTCCGAGAACCGACTAAACCATGGCTCTATACCACTAAATGTAACACCCCTTACCCGCATTCAACACCGAAACAGGGTACGAGGTATTACCAGAACATAACACATACCACTGAATAAAACCGAGACAAAAATATGGCATCCAATTAGATCATGAATCGTTATAACATATGCCTTTAACAATATTAGCCAACTTCAATGGCTTTGTACAAAATAATCGGTCAAATACTATAACCAGTATTTTAAACCTAGGCAATTATGACACGTAACAAAATAACTAACCCTACTATACATGCCATAATTCAAAATGTTTAGTTCAAATACCAAAATTATTGATAGTGCGGGCAGATCTTCAACGATCTCTAACTCCTGTGCTAGTTAGATGACACTATAAGACAAAAGAGAGAAAAGAAAGTAAGCTTATAACTTAGTAAGTAAGTATATAAATAATATATAAGGAATCTAATATGTTTACAAAATAACTCAATTATATCTATTTTTAATTTCACTATTTACTCCATTTTGATCAAACTGTCCCTCCTGCGTCATGTTCGCTGAATAAATCATAACTCGAGTTAAAAACTATAAATTTAAATCCGTAAAATTTTCCTGAAACTAGACTCATATTAAATTTAAATCCATAAAATTTTCCTGAAACTAGACTCATATTACTTCTTACTCAAAATTTTTCTAGAATTTTGGTCCGACCAATTAATCTGAGTTTATTAGTTAAAGTTTCCCATTATCTGTTTCATTGATCGACCTCTGTTCTCTACAAATTAATTTTCTCCCTGTACAAAAGTCAAATAACCATGAAATTTGTTTTATTTAAAACTAGACTCAATAAGGAATCTAGGAATATAAACTATATTTTTAATTACTTTTGTACAATTTTTAATGATTTTTCAAATTTAGAATAGGGGATCACATAGTGATTCTGAACAAGTCTCACAAAAATATAAATATCTCAAAATATATGATTCCTTTACTTGCTCTGTTCCTTTTACATGAAAATAGAATCATTAAGATTTAATTTCATATCTTATTAAGCCTCTAATTAAATTCCTACTATTTTTGGTGATTTTTCAAATTCACATCTTTGCGATTGTCCAAACAGTTTTATTATCAATTTTGATCTTTCACACTTTGGTTGCATTTTTTTGCTTATCCTTAACAATTTTTCCAACTTCCAGTCACATATCGAGCTTATTACTCATATGTTACACATGTGTATTCTTATACTTATCATTACAAGGTCATACATAATTTTATTTAGTCGATTTTCCCGTTGAACACTTCGGATCGAGTCTCGGATACTTGGTCGTTTCAGCGCGTAGTTCCACCCATCACATAGTTCGGCTCTCTTGTACACATGGTGAACATGAACACTTAGTACCACCCATGTGACCTAGCTATATTTATCCCGTAGCTCTCTTGTCTACATGGTATACATCCCGTATCACACATGTGACCTAGCTACCACATAGTATCTCGTAGCTCTCTTGTACACATGATGTGCACTTGGCACCATACATGTGACCTAGCTACATACCATCTATATCTTTTGATTTCGAAGGTTCAACCATGAAGTATTTCACTTTCTAATACTTATTTGCATTCTTCCAATAGTCGATTATGATTCAAAATCAGCTACAATATATAAAATATGCTGAAATATAAAAACGTAATCAAATGTATTATTTACATACAAACTTACCTCAGTGCAAAATATGGAAATTTTGCAATTTAGTCCAAAATCTTTTCCTTCCCCCGTTCGAGGTCGATTCCACGCCTTTCTTAATCTATAACAACACATTTAGCTCATTTAACACTCATAATATCTATTTCAATCCAAAAATCACATTATGGAAAATTTACATTTTTTGCCCCTTAACTTTTACAAAATTATGATTTTGCCCCTAGGCTCAGAAATTTAATTTCAGCCCTTATTCTTATGTTTTATGACATGCTGAACATTTTTCTCTTCTATGACAACATCAAATTCTCACTCTAACATGTACTTATGAACATTAGATATTTTTACCGATTATGCTGTTTTGCTCGTTTTCGCTAAAAATCGCTTAGAAAAGATCGTTCTCCTAACTTCAAACATTCATATTCTACCATAAAACATCAAAATACATGCATATCATTCATGGGTAAATTTTTAAACATAAACCTTAACTCTAAATAATAGTAGAAATAGGTAGACCGAGCTACGAGAATTTTAAAAATGTAAAGAACATTAAAAACGGGGCTTGAATGCACTTACTATAGAGATTGAAAGCTTGGGAAAAACCCTAGCTATGGTGTTTATGAGAGTTTCGACCAAGCTTGGTGAAGATGATACCAATTTTGGCTTTGTTTTCCCATTTTATTATTTTATTTACCAAATGACTAAATTGCCCTTCATTAAAAACTGTGGTGTTTTATCTTCCTTTAGGTATTTTTGTCCAAACTAGTATAATGGTCTAATTACTATTTAAGGACCTCTATTTAAAACCTCCATTTCAATCAAATACTTTTTGAACTAGAACACACATTTTTCACCTATTTCAATTTAGTCTTTTACATCAAATTAAACACCCAATCATAAAATTTTCAACCTCGGATTCGTGGTTTCGAAACCACTATGCCGTTTTGGCCCTAAATCAGGCTGTTACAAACCCACTCGAATTATCTGATTCAATACGAAGTGTCTCACTGTTCTGACATTTTAATATGATAAGCTTTCGTCTACAGTTTACAACAGCATCATGTATAGTTAACCAATCCATACCCAAAATCACATCAAATTCATCAAATGGTAATAGCATCAAATCAGCCAAAAAACTGAACCCTAAGTCATCAAAGGACAATTCTTTCAAACTTTATCAACTAGAACATACTGACTTAGGGGGTTCGAGACTTTAACCATGAATTCAATGGACTCAACAGGTAAACTCTTACTAGACACTAAATTCGTGCAAACATATGAATGGGTCAATCTGGGATCAATCAAAACAGTTACATTAGTATCATAGAGAGAAAAAGTACCGATAATAACATTTGGTGTAGAAACATATTCACGTGCATGAATACATAAGCCCTAGCTGGTGCTCATGCCTCAAATCTTATAGTAGAGTTTTTCTTTACACCACAGCCACCACTTATATTTTTAGGATTACAAGGTAGCCTATCTTTTGCAACTATGTTTCTCGACCTCAAAGTTTGAATATTATCTTTCTCAGATTTCTCAGGGCAATCTCTAAGATAGTAGTCAAAGGAACCAGATTTAAAACACGCTCTGCTCTTCATTCAACACTCACCATAATGTGGTCAGTTACAGTGCTTGCACTCGGGTCTGGTGTTTCTAACACTACCCACACTCGCTACAAATGTAGCCTGAGGTTTAGGATTGGAATGTCTAGTATCTTTATCTATATTAGAATGCCCCACAGAAGTAGTAGAATGGTAGTGATGTACTTTAGATTTCTTCGATGCTGGCTGATATGACTTTCTCGTCAATCTCTTTCTAGAATCTCTAGCTTCAAATTCAGTGTGTCTTTTCTCTTTACTCAGCTCTTCGACTTTATGTGCCCGATCAACCAGTACAACAAATTCTTTCAACTCAAGGATCATGACTAATAGCTTTATATCTTCGTTTAATCCATCTTCAAACTGTTTACACATTGCAGTCTCGGTCAAAATACACTCTCAAGCGTATTTACTTATCTAAACAAATTCTCGTTCATATTCAGACACTGACGTACGGCTATGCTTGAGCTCCAAAAATTCTTTACATTTTTTATCGATTAACCTTTGACTGATGTATTTCTTTTAGAATTTGACTTGAAAGAAATTCCAAGTGATCCTCTCTCTCGGCACTATAGAAGTCAATGTATTCCACCAATGGTAAACTGAATCTTTTAGTAGAGATACTTCACACTTTACACATTCAGTCGATGAATATGATAACTCATCAAAAAACTTGATGGTATTCTCTAACCAGAACTCAGCTCTCTCGGGATCATCCTCAGCTTTAGCTTAGAATTCTTCAGCCCCGTACTTACGGATCTTATCAACAGGAGGTTTATTAACTCAAATAGGTTTCGTACCTTGAGGAATAACGGGAACCAGTTGGGGAACAGAGGGGTCGAGGTTGTTGAGCAGCCAGGTTCGTTCGTACAAACTTGGTGAACCACTCATTCATCATCTGGAAGAAGGCTTCCTTAGCCTCTCCTCCCCGACCCCCAAATACGGGCCTCGTACCACTCGAAGTTACTCTGTGAATGGAGGCTTGAGCGTTACTCTCTACTTCATCGGAATTAGCTCGATTGGATGTCATTGCTATATGAAAACATGTTTTAAAACGGTCAGGAGATATCACACTATCACAGGTTATATAATGGCATGTATAGCTAGACTCGTATACGCTACATTCATTCTGAGAATCGACTAAATTGTAGCTCTGATACAAACAAATGTAACACCCCTAACCCGAATCTGTCGCCAGAACAGGGTTACAAATTATTACCAAAGTTTAAAGTTTAAACAAACATAAAATTCAAACATTCCATAACATATAACATACATGTCAGAAACCAATCATCATGCATATTGCCCCTATTACAAGCCCTCGAGGCCCAAAATACACATTAGAAACAAATCAGGACTAATCCGAAACTCAAAAAATATTTCAGAAACATTTAAAATTTTCAAAACTATAAGGATCACATGGCCAAAAGACACGCTCGTGTCTTAGGCCATATGGGTATTCGAAATAGGGACACACGGCCATGTCCTAACCCGTGTAACTCACTGACTTGGGCCACACGGCCAAGCCACACGCCCGTGTACCAGGCTGTGTGAGCATACTGACTTGCATTATTCAAAAGATACAAGGGACACATGGTCAAATTGAAATTCATTCAATTTTGTCCCCACCTAAGCTTAGAAAAATTATAAACATATTTATAACAGCCCATATATTTCACAAATTCACACTTTACCACACAAATTCTCACATTTTTCAATTTAATCACTAATTGATAATTTCATCAAAAATTCTATTACAAAAGTTGTTTATCTAACAACAACCATTCATTTTCTACCATTACACTTCAAAACCCTAACATATTCATCAATGACAAAACTCAAATACTTTAACAGTTTTGCAAATTAGTCCTCGAGCTAGCTAGATTAAGCTACAACGATTCTAGAAACATACAAATCATTAAAAAAGGGACAAAAATACCTTACCAATTGGATTTTGAAGCTTGGCCGAATCCTACCTCTATTTTCTCCAAGTAGAATTGGTTTGTGGTGTATTTTGAAGAAGATGAACATGATAAAATTGTTCTGTTTTATTAATATATCATTTAATTACCTATTTACTTAATTAACCTTTATAATTAATTCAAATTACAAAATTGCCAAGCCATTATCATCTACTAACATATTAATGGGCTATTTACCATATAAGGACCTCTACTTTAAAGTTCTATAGATATTTAATACCTTTAGCTAATAGAACTCAACTTTTGCAATTTACGTGATTTAGTCATTTCTATCAAATTGAGCATGTAAATGGTAAAATTTCTTAATGAAATTTTTATATGGTAATACTATCATGCTGTAGACCATAAAATAATAAAATAAATTTTTTGACTTCAGATTTGTGGTCCTGAAACCACTGTTCCAATTTTACCGAAAATGGGCTCGTAAACCTTCCCTATTGCATGCCCGTTGAACCACTAGAATAATATCATATACGCGGGAATCTTGCACACTATGTGCCAACATGTAGTCGAAACCACTACTATTTCATATCTCATATAAATGCTCCCTTTCGAGCCGTAAATGATCTACTTACTCAAGGTGTCAATCAAGACGTAGCTACACGGCGCTGCTCACACAAGTTGTTAAGTAACCGCAACACATTCCAAAAACTCAGCCACTAGTAGGACATACAAGACCAACACCCAAAATATGGTAACCCCTAATGACATGTCATTTGTATCCTATCTATTCCTAAGGTTGAACTGGGAATCGAAAGTCGCCAAAGCTTCGTTGGATGTTTCTGCAAAGTCCTAATACCATAATATAACCTAAAAGAATTTAAATCGATGCTACTCAAACGTATGAACTTTCCTCAAGCATGAATGAAGAAATACGATCATTTAGTCCAACACTTTTTGTAACACCCCATACCCGTGTTCAATACTAGAACAGAATATGAGTATTACTAGAACAATGTACGTATAATTATAGAAAATCAAGACATAAAATGATTATCTAAATTTAAATCCGTCAATTTATCACTCATCTTTTAAAAATTAAATTCACATATATCATAAACTTATAATATAACTAACATTAGATCATACCGATAACAAAATACGAATGAAATATCTAATGTTAGAATTCAACTTTTAAAGTAATATTACAAAAATTTATAACAAAATACTCGAGCTTCTATACATGCCATATGTCCAAAATGTGTTTACAAAATACCAAAAGGAAAGATGGATAGCGTTGGTGAGCTTCCGACAACTTTTCCCTGAATCACAAGCAAACTTGATTTCACTATAAAATAAAACAAGAAAGGAAGAGGAAGCAAAGTAAGCTAAAAGCTTAGTATGTAATATGTAAATAATAAAGATAACAAACTAATAATGGCATTTATAGATCCTAAAATATGTATTCATAATTACACAACCTTTTTCTCATATGCATTTATCATTTATTTCAGTTCAGTACAAGCTGTCCATTCGAGTCCTAGTCATTAAATTATTTTTATCTGAAGATACGGAAACAAAAATTAAGATCCATAAATTTTCCCAAAAACTAGACTCATATGTCTTCTTACCATAAAAATTTCAGAATTTTTGGTTGGGCCAATTAATATAGTTTATTCATTGAAGTCTCCCCTGTTTCGCGGTTCAGCAGCTCTGACAACTCTTCACTAAAATTTAATTATATTTTTCTTAAAAATTCAAATTAGGTTCTAGTTTCTTTTTTCTGAAAATAAATTCAATAAGGAATCCAACATATAAATTATGTCCCTTAAATATTTTTGTACAATTTTTAATGATTTTTACAATTTAGAATAGGGGATCACGAAATCAGTTTGAGCTAGTCTTACAAAAATATAAATATCTCAAAATACAGAATTCTTTTTTTGCTATATTTCTTTTATATGAAAATAAATTAAATAAGATTTAATTCGATATCTCATTCCACTTCTATTTCAACTTCTACCATTTTTAGTGATTTTTCAAAGTCACTCCCCTGCTGTTGTTTTAGACTGTTTATCCCAAATTTCATTCCTTCACTAAAATTTCTTATTATCAGCTTTCAAGATAATACTTATCCACATTCATCTTATCAAAAATTCAATCACATATCTAACTCATAATTAAAAACTCATATATTCATATTCCGGTATTATCCCACATTTTTTTCACGTTAAATTTCATTTAGCAAGCTTGTTTCTCCCAGTGAACACTTCGGAAAGTAACAATATCCGATGGTTTTAGCACATAGCTCCACCTTCCGTAATTAATGCCCAACTTAGTGGTATATGCACATAGCACCACACCATTGGGCTAACATGTAATTGTGGCATACGTACTTAGCGCCACTTTTCAAATTAACATGTATAACCATGGCATATCCACTTAGCACCACGTTACATGTTTAACCGTGGTATATCCATTTAGCACCACATTAATGAATCAATATATGTAACCGTGGCATATCCACTTAGCACCACGTTACATGTATCAATATGTGTAATCGTGGTTGTAACACCCTAAATCTAGCCATAAATATGAGATTCACCTAGCCTAGTCCAATATTTACTACACAATCAAACAACTTATCCAATTGGGCTCGTAGGCCCATTGGGCCCACATGGCCCCTTTCAACCCATCGCGGCCCGAAGTAGCCATCCTACAACTAGAGTAGTGAGAAATACACACCCGATAGGAGACTGGAGTTAATCCACGCTCTGAGCACTCTTAGCCGACGCCCAACCCAAACGAGCACGCCATACAGCAAAAGGGATCAGCCAAGAAAGGTACCTTTACTCTCCTCATGGCTCTCTCTATTTAAAGCCAGCTTCGCATCCACTCTTATGTTAGCTTCCCGATGTGGGATCCTTCCAACATCAAAGTTTAAATTCAACACCAACTCTTGCCGCCCCCTGTTAGCAAAATAAATGCTCTTTGATTGCCATGAGTTTCGAAGCCTGGACCTCTTTGCCAACTCTATGACGCCACCTTGCCACTTCACCATAGGCTCTTTTTGTGTCATATTTTATCCCCAATTAATTATAAGGTCTAAAGGCCAAAGTCCAGGTTCCCTTAAAAAAAATAGAATAAATTGCAAGAGCCAAGGCTTGAACCTAGGCTCCCATACAACCTTAATTACGCCACTTCCACTAGACCACATTGCTCCTTGTGTCATTTATTTAACACGATAATTTAAAAGGCCCTCATCCAAGCATTCAGGTTTTTTTCACTTAATACCAAAATTTTTGCTAAAGCCCAAGTTTGAACCCAAGATTTCTCCAACACTTCTCAAAGCCATTAACCACTAAAGCAAACATTTAATTGTTTCATTTCATTGCACAATTAAATACCTATATACAACCTCCTTAAGGACCCCCACTCAAGGCCCAATACTTCTAGGCCCAAATTCGAGGTGTTACAGTGGTATATCCACTTAGCACCACGTTACACATATAACCGTGGTATATCCACTTAGCACCACGTTTTTACATTCCGAAGGTTCAACCGAGATTTCCTCATTTAATCTCAATTCATCAACCACAAATCACCGTTTGTGTCCATTAATTAAACAATACTAAAACTTATTTCATATGTCACAAAATAAAATATTATAACATAATAAAACAATACATTATTTACATATAAACTTACCTCGGTGCAAAATAAAGAAATTTTGCAATTTAGTCCACAATCTTTTCCTTTCCCCGATCAAGGTCGATTCCACGTCTTTCTTGATCTAAAATAACATATTTAGCAGATTTAATGCTCAAATTTATCAAAACATTCCTTAACTCTAACTTTGGAAAAATTACGATTTTGCCCCTAAACTTTTGCATATTTACACATTTACCCCAAAGCTCGAAAATAAAAATTCATCCTATTTTCTTATGTTTTATGAAATTCTGATCATTTTTCCCTTCTATGGAAATATCAAATTCTCACTCTAACATGTACTTATGAACATTAGGTATTTTTACCGATTATGTCGTTTTACTCGTTTTCACGTAAAATCGCTTAGTAAAAGTTGTTTAACACAATTTAAACCTTTATATTCTACCATAAAACATCAAAATAAACACATTTCACCTATGGATATTTTCCCAAATATAAACCCTAGGTTAAATTATTGCTAGAATAAGCTTAATCAAATTACTAGGACTCCAAAAACGTAAAGAACATTAAAAACGGGGCTTGGAATCACTTACGATGGAGCTTGGAAGCTTGAAACAAACCCTGCTATGGAGAACCCTTGAAATTTCCTCCTAATGAAGAAGATGGACATATTTTTCCATCTTTTTCCCTTTTTTTAATCTTTTAATTTCCAAATAACTAAAACACCCTTCATTAAAAACTTTGGTTATTTCTACCTATGTATTCCATTTTTTTCCATGAAACCCTAATGGTATAATTACCATTTAAGGACCTCTACTTCAATTATGCTCTTCAATTAAATCCTTTAATATCTAGAACTCATATTTATCAACTTTTGCAATTAAGTCCTAATAGGCAAATTAGACATGCAATTCATGAAATTTTCTATCGATATTCTAACACATGCATCTAATTACTCGATAAATTATAAAAATTAATTGAAATAATTTTTTTTGCTTCAGAATTGTGGTTTCGAAACTACTATTCCATTTAGGCCCTAATTCAGGCTGTCACAATTCTCCCCCCTTTAGAGATTTTTGTCCCCGAAAATCTTACCATTGAAACGGTTTGGGTACTGTTTTCTCATAGCTTCTTCTGGTTCCCATGTTGCCTCTTCTAATCCATGTTTTTGACACAATACTTTTACTAACCTTATCTTTTTACTTATGAGTTCTTTGATCTCTTGCGCCAAAATCTTAAATGGTTCTTCACTATAACTCATATTTGGCTGAATTTCCACTTCTGTAGGAGAAAGAACATGTGAAGGATCTGATCGATATCATTGTAGCATAGATACATGAAAAACATTATAAATTCTATCGAGTTCCAGTGGAATGACAATCAATAAGCAACCAGTCCAATTTTTTCTATGATTTCATATTGTCCGATGAATCTTGGACTCAATTTACTCTTTCGACCGAACCAGAGAACTTTCTTCCAAGGAGATACTTTCAGGAATACCTTGTCACCAATCTAAAATTCAACCTCTTTTCGTTTAAGATCAGTATATGATTTTTGACGGTCAGAAGCTACTTTCAAACTTTCCTGAATCACCTTCACTTTTTCTTCTGTTTCCCGGATCAAATCAACCCCATATATCTTATTTTCATTAATCTATCCAATATAACGGGGTTCTACTTTTTCTACCATACAGAGCTTCATACGGAGCCATTTTAATACTGGATTGATAATTGTTATTGTAAGAAAATTCAATCAAAGGTAGATACCTCTCCCAATTTACTTTCAAAATCTACTATACAACATCGAAGCATATCTGCCAACACCTGAATTACACACTCAGATTGGCCATCGATCGAGGATGAAATCTTGATGCTAAAATACAAGCCCAGGTACCTGGGCTTCTTGCAATTTGTCCCAGAAATGAGATGTAAATCGGGGATCTCTATCTAATATAATGGAAACAGGCACTCCATGTAGCCTGACAATCTTAGATATATACAACTCAGCCAGTTTATCTAAAGAATAATCTATACGTACCAGAATAAAGTGCGCTGACTTTGTTAATCGGTCAACAATCACCCAAATGACATCTTTCTTCCTTGGAGACAACGATAACCCATATACAAAATCCATAGTAATTCTTTCCCATTTCCATTCCGGTATAGTGATTGACTGAAGTAACCCCGAAGGCACCTGATGTTCAGCTTTAACCTGCTGACATATCAAACACTTTGATACAAATTCAGAAATATCACGTTTTATACCTGGCCACCAGTACATCTTTTTCAAATCATTAAACATTTTATTACTACCCGGATGTACAGACATAGTACTACTGTGGGCCTCATGTAGAATCTTTTGTATGAGCTCTGAATTCTGAGGTACACATATTCTGCTCCTGAATAACAAACAACCATCGGTCCCTACTTGAAATTCAGAATTAGTACCCGACTTACATTATGCCCGTTTAATTTATAACTTTTCATCATTTTTCTGAGCCTTACAAATCTATTGTATAAACATTGGTCTAACTTCTATTTCAGCTATAACTGAACCATCATCAGACAAGGATAACCAGGTAGTCATAGCTCGCAAAGTAAATAAAGATTTCTGGCTCAAAGCATCAGCTACAACATTAGCCTTACCTAGATGGTAATCAATAATCAAATCATAATCCTTTATCAGTTCAAGCCACCTGCGTTGTCTTAAATTTAAATCTTTCTGTGTCATCAAATATTTCAGGCTTTTATGATAAGTATAAATATGACATTTTTCACCATACAAGTAATGCCGCCATATCTTCAACGCAAATACAATAGCAGCTAATTCGAGATCATGTACTGGGTAACTTCTTTCATGTGGCTTAAGTTGTCTTGAAGCATAGGCTATTACTTTACCTTCTTGTATCAAGACACAACCTAAACCATTTAATGATGCATTGCTATAAATAATAAATTCCTTACCCAGTTCAGGCTGTACCAATACAGGTGCTTTTGTCAACAATTCTTTTAATCGATCGAAACTCCGTTGGCATTCTTCTGTCCACTTGAACTTAACATCTTTCTGTAGTAAACGGGTCATCGGAAAAGCTATCATAGAGAACCCCTGAACAAATCTTCGATAATAACCAGCTAAACCCAAGTAACTTCTAACTTCAGATACATTCTTTGGTGGACTCCAATTTGTAATAGTTGAGATTTTACTCGGATCTACCCTGATGCCTTCGACGGATACAATATGTCCAAGAAAACCGACTTCTCGAAGCCAGAATTCAAATTTACTGAATTTAGCATAAAGTTGCTTTTCACGTAGAATTTGTAACACTATTCTCAAATGTTCTGCATGCTTCTTTTCATCCTGAGAATAAATCAAAATATTGTCTATGAATACCACCACAAATCTGTCTAAGTATGGTTTAAATATTCGGTACATCAAATCCATAAATACTGCAGGTGTATTAGTTAGCCCAAACGGCATAACCAAAAACTCATAATGTCCGTACCTAGTTCTAAAGGCTATCTTTGGCACATTTAATTCCTTTACCCGTAACTGATAGTAACCTGATCGGAGATCAATCTTCGAGAATACTGTGGCACCTTTCAGTTGATCAAATAAATTATCAATTCAGGGCAATGGGTACTTATTTTTAATAGTCACCTTATTGAGCTGCCAATAGTCAATACACAATCTCAATGACCCATCTTTCTTTTTCACGAACAGAACTTGAGCACCCCAAGGTGAATGACTTGGTCGAACAAAACCTTTATCTACAAGTTCCTGTAATTGTATCTTTGACTCCTTTAATTCTATAGGAGCCATTCGATACGGAGCTATGGAAATCGGAGTAGTTCCTAGAATTAAATCTATAGAAAATTCCACTTCCTTTTCTGGTGGTAGCCGTGGTAATTCCTCTGGAAACACATCAGAAAGTTCACATACTACCAGCACAGCATGAATCTTTGACTTTGATACTATAGTGTCGAGTATATAAGCTAAGTAAGCATCATACTCCTTTTTAACATATCTCTATGCTGCCATCACTGAGATCACATCAGATACCCCTTCTGTCTGATCAGATTTAACCCAGAGCAACTCTCCGTTCTAACATTTTAACAAAACATATTTCTGTCTACAGTTTACTACTACATCATGTTGAGTTAGCCAATCCATACCCAAAGTAAGATCAAACTCATCAAATGGAAACAACGTCAAGTTAGCTGGAAAACAGTAGCCTTGAATCGTCAAAGGACAATTTCTGCAAACCTTATCTACGAGCACATGTCTGCCTAGAGGATTTGATACTTTAATTACAAATTTAGTTAATTTCACAGGAAATTTCTTATTATGTACTAAATTTTCACAAATATAAGAATGAGTGGACCCGGGGTCAATTAATACAATAGCATCAGTATCATAAAGTAAGAAAGTACCATTGATCACAACAAGAGATGATGCCTCTTCACGAGCTCGTATAGCATACGTTCTGGTAGGTGTTCTTGTTTCTGACCTTGCAGCTAAGTCCTTTATCATGCCTTTGCTACTAGTCCCACCTCCAACATTCCGTAAGGGTCTACCTCTGCTAGCAACATTACTCTGCCTGACACTCTGAACTTTCTCCTCTTCTATTTTCTCGGGACAATCTTTGATAAAATGTTCTTTGGAGCCACATCTGAAACAAGCTCGAATCTTTCCCCAACATTCTCTGGGATGTCGTTTACCACAATGTAGACACTCGGGTCTATCTGATCTTACATTTCCCACACTTGACATCAAAGTTGTTCGAGCTCTAGAACCCAGATTCGATTTTTCCTTGTCTTGATAAGAATACCCTGCTGAAATTGTCTTTCGAGGATTTGCTTCTTTGAGTCTTTTTGATTGGGATTGATGACTTGTTCATCGATCTTTTCCTTTGATCTCGGGCCTCGATATCAGGTTCTCTCTTTTCTTTATTCAATACCTCAGCTTTACAAGCTCTATCAACCAGTACCACCATTTTTTTTAATTCTAGAATTCCCACCAATACCTTGATGTCTTCATTAGGTCCGTCTTCAAACCTTCTGCACATCATTGCTTCAGTAGAAACACATTCTTGTGCATATTTACTGAGCCTTACAAACTCGCGTTCATATTATGCCACTGTCATCTTTCCTTGTTTCAATTCAAGAAATTCCTCCCATTTCTGATCGATAAATCGTTGACTAATATATTTCTTCCGAAATTCTTCCAAGAAGAAATCCCAGGTTACTTTTTCCTTTGAAACTACGGATATCAAAGTCTTCCACCACTGATAGGCTGAATCTTTTAGTAATGACACCTCACATTTTAAACACTCCTCAGGTGTGCAAGATAATTCATCAAATATAATCATAATATTTTCAAGCCAAAACTCTGCTTTTTCTGGATCATCATCAATGTTTGCTCTAAATTCTTCAGCCCCTTGTTTACGAAGCTTATCTACTGAAATTTTTGTCAATCGTACAATATCAGTACTTTGCGGAGCTGGGGGGACAGGTTGTGGTATAGGTGGGGAGGAGGAGGTTGAACATTAGGATTTGCTTTAAAAAAATTAGTATACCAGTCATTCATCATTTGAAGGAAAGCATTCCAAGCATCGTCTTCTTGTCCTGATGTCTCATGTCTACTTTCTACAGGAACGGTCCCTTGTGCGGGAGCCAACGCATTACTTGCAGCAGCATCAGCTGCTGCTCGATCAGGATCCATTACTAAGAAAAACAAAACATAGTTTAGTAATGTCGGGAGTCACCCACTATCATAATATATTTATGCCATGTATAGATAGACTTTCCCACTCACTATACTGGTCCGAGAATCGACTAAACCACAGATCTGATACCACTAAAATGTAACACCCTATACCTGTGTTCAATACTAGAACAAAATATGAGTATTACTAGAACAACGTACGTATAATTATAGCAAATCAAGACAAAATGATTATATAAATTTAAATCTATCAATTGATCACTCATCATTTAAAAAAATTAAATTCACATATATCATAAACTTATAATATAACTAACACTAGATCATACCGATAACAAAATACAAATGAAATATCTAACGTTAGAATTCAACTTTTAAAGTAATATTACTAAAATTTATAACAAAATACTCAAGCCTTCTATACATGCCATATGTCCAAAATGTGTTTACAAAATACCAAAAGGAAAGATGGATAGCGTTGGTGAGCTTCCGACAACTTTTCCCCGAATCACGAGCAAACTTGATTTCACTAAAAAATAAAACAAGAAAGGAAAAGGAAGCAAAGTAAGCTAAAAGCTTAGTCAGTAATATGTAAATAATAAAGATAAAAAAACTAATACTTTCATTTATAGATCCCAAAATATGTATTCATAATTACACAACCTTTTTCTCATATGCATTTATCATTTATTTTAGTTCAGTACAAGTTGTCCGTTCGAGTCCCAATCACTAAATTATTTTTATTTGAAGCCAAGGAACTCCAAATTAAGATCCAAAAATTTTCCCAGAAACTAGACTCATATGTATTCTTACCAAAAAAATTTCAAAATTTTTGGTTGGGCCAATTAATACAGTTTATTCAGTGAAGCCTCCCTTGTTTTGTGGTTTAGTAGCTCTGACCACTCTTCACTAACATTTAATTATCTTTTGCTACCAAATTCAAATGAGGTTCTAGTTTCTTTCTTCTAAAAATAAATTCAATAAGGAATCCAACCATATAACTTATGTTTCTTAAATATTTTTTTAAAATTTTTAATGAGTTTTACAATTCAGAACAGGGGATCACGAAATCAGTCTGAACTAGTCTTACAAAAACATAAATATCTCAAAATACTGAATTTATTTGTTTTCTCTATTTCTTTTATATGAAAATATATTCAATAAGATTTACGTCCATATCTCATTCCACTTCTATTTCAACTTCTACCATTTTTAGTGATTTTTCAAAGTTACTCCCCTGCTGCTGCTTTAGACTGTTTATCCCAAATTTCATTCCTTCACTAAAATTTCTTATTATCAACTTTCAAGATAATACTTATCCATATTCATCTTATCAAAAATTCAATCACATATATAATACATACTTCAAAACTCATATATTCATATTCCGGTATTATCCCATATTTTTTTCACGTTAAATTTCATTTAGGAAACTTGTTTCTCCCGGTGAACACTTCGGAAAGTAACAATATCCGATGGTTTTAGTACAAAGCTCCACCTTCCGTAATTAATACCCAACTTAGTGGTATATGCCCATAGCACTACACTATTGGGCTAACATGTAATTGTGGCATATGCACTTAGCGCCACTTTTCAAATTAACATGTATAACTATGGCATGTCCACTTAGCACCACGTTATATGTTTAACCGTACTATATCCACTTAGCACCACGTTAATGAATCAATATATGTAACCGTGGCATATCCAATTAGCACCATGTTACATGTATCAATATGTGTAATCGTGGTATATCCACTTAGCACCACGTTACACGTATAACCGTGGTATATTCACTTAGCACCATGTTTTTCCATTCCGAAGGTTCAATCGAGATTTCCTCATTTAATCTCAATTCATCAACCACAAATCACCGTTTGTGTCCATTAATTGAACAATACTAAAACTTATTTCACATGTCACAAAATAAAATATTATAACATAATAAACAATACATTAATTACATATAAACTTACCTCGATGCAAAATAAAGAAATTTTGCAATTTAGTCCATAATCTTTTCCTTTCCCTGATCAAGGTCGATTCCACGTCTTTCTTGATCTAAAATAACATATTTAGCTGATTTAATGCTCACATTTATCAAAACATTCCTTAACTCTAACTTTGGAAAAATTACAATTTTGCCCCTAAACTTTTGCATAATTACACATTTACCCCAAAGCTCGAAAATTAAACTCCATCCTATTTTATTATGTTATGACATTCTGATCATTTTTGGCTTCTATGGCAACATCAAATTCTCACTCTAACATGTACTTATGAACATTAGGTATTTTTACTGATTATGTTGTTTTACTCGTTTTCACGTAAAATCGCTTAGCAAAAGTTGTTTAACACAATTTAAACCTTCATATTCAACCATAAAACATCAAAATAAACACATTTCATCTATGGGTATTTTTCCAAATATAAACCCTAGGTTAAATTATTGCTAGAATAAGCTTAAACAAGTTACTGGGACTCCAAAAACATAAAGAACATTAAAAACGGGGCTTGGAATCACTTACTATGGAGCTTGGAAGCTTGAAACAAACCCTAGCTATGGAGAACCCTTGAAATTTCGTCCTAATGAAGAAGATGGACATATTTTGCCATCTTTTTCCTTTTTTTTAATCTTTTAATTACCAAATGACTAAAATACCCTTCATTAAAAACTTTGGTTATTTCTACCTATGTATGTCCATTTTTTTCCATGAAACCCTAATGGTATAATTACCATTTAAGGACGTCTACTTCAATTATGCTCTTCAATTAAATCCTTTAGCATCTAGAACTCATATTTATTAACTTTTGCAATTAAGTCCTAATAGGCAAATTAGACATGCAATTCATGAAATTTTCTATCGATATTTTAACACATGCATCTAATCACTCGATAAATTATAAAAGGTAACCGGAATAAATTTTTCTACTTCGTAATTGTGGTTTTGAAACCACTATTCCATTTAGGCCCTAATTCGGGCTATCACACTTTTTCTTTTCCCCAATCCAAATCCCTACGTTGCTTTTCTTGATCTATATAATCAAATTTAACTCATTTAAACCCCATTCTATTCAGTTTAATCCAAAAAATAATGTTTTAGAAAAATTACACTTTTTCCCCTAATAGTTTTGAATTCATTACAATTTAGTCCCTAAGCCTATAAAATGAAATTCATGCAATTGGATTGTAACAGCCCGATATTAGGGCTAGTTAGAATAGTGATTTCAGAACCACTAAACCAAGGTCAAGAAAATTATTTTAAATATTATTTTATGTATTGTAGCATGATTAGATAAGTACATGAAAATTTTCGTGAATTAATTTTAGCTATTGCTTGCCTAATTGTGAAAAACGACTAAATCGCATAAAGTGCAAAAAGTCCTATTTTGTTAGATAAGAGTGTCAATTAGCTAAAGAACCTAAATTGGGGGCCTTAAAAAGTAATTAAACCCTTATAAAATAGGGTGGCCGGCCATAGGGGGACAAATTGATGGGAAAGTCAAAATTAGGTGGTGTTTTGGTCACCAATTTTGACTAGTTTTAAATAAAATAAAATAACAAAAGGTTTCATCTTTCTTTTCACTCTTTCTTCTTCTACCGAAAAAAATTGGCCATTAGAGGGGTTTTTGAAGCTTGAAAATTTCATCTACTTTAAGCCTTCACAAATAAGTGGTTTTCATGACTTTTCTTGATGTTTTTTACATTTTTGGACCCCTTGAAGCAAGAGCTTTTAAATGAAGGGACTATTTTGCAAAATGGTTGCACATCTAGGGTTTTTCTATGAGAGCATTTAGTTTTTTTTCTGAATTTTTATGAAATAATATGTTCCTTTGGTGAGTAATAAACAACTTTTGTGAATGGATTTCTCATGAAAATCCTAATACGGACTATTTTGCATGAGTTGTAAAATAGATGATAAATGTGTGAAATAGTGGAAATTTTGGATTACTATAAGAGTAAAAAGGGTTCAGTTAGGCTTATAATATGAAAAAATTCAATAAAAATTAATTTTCGAGCATAGGGGTAAAATGGTCATTTTGTGAAAGTCTAGGGGCAAAATAGTCATTTTTCCCAATTATGAACTTTCAAGCCTTTAAATTGATATGCTAATGAAATAAATGAATTTTATTAATTTATATTGAGAGAAACGTGATGCTGGTCTTTATCGGGGTAAGAACAAAGTTGACAGGGATTAAGCTCGTCTTCATCATTTTGTATCGAGGTAAGTACATATGTAAATAATGTGTTATTGAAGCTTACTTTGGTATATTTTAATAATATACATGTGTAATTAGCTTATTGATTTATGTATCTAAATTCTAATTGTTGCCATGAATGTTTAATGACATGTTATGCGAGTAAATTAAAATGTGAGCAAATGCGATGCTATTCGATTAGATATGAAGTCCCGTTGACCCTTAAACATAGCATAGGATACAACAGGGCATGTTATGAAAATTATGTGGTCTGAACTCATGAGTTGAGTCTGAGTTCATGAGACAAATGCTATAGGTAACGTGGGTCCGGGTACTGACTTTGTGTACAGACCCATGAGTGGCTCAATAGCATACGTTACATGATAGCTATGGGGTCCGGGTCCTGACTTGATAAAAAGGCCCTTGAGTAGCTCAAATGTGAGCATCTCCATAACAGTCCTATTTAGACCCTAGTCGGAATAGTCAAATCCGAGTCAGAGAAATGTTTAAATATTATTTTCTGTGTCTATGATGTGTGAATTAGCATGTGTGAAAGTCTCGTATGAAAATTTCAATGTTTCTTTGTTCAATTTGATAAAAGGGCCTAATCGCGTAAAATGTAAAAGTTGTCTGCTGCTTGTTAAAAGTGCTTATTTGACTTGGCTTTATAACTATGAGGTCCTTATGTTGTTAATATGCCACTTAAATTGAAAGTGGACTAAAATGGCTTTATATGTTAATGTTTTAAATGTTTATTAATCATGGGCAAAATGGTAATATGTTATATTCATCCTTGTTCAGCCGAAAATAGAAGAAAATAATAAGGTTGTTGAGCGTTGAATGTTCGGCCATGATAAAGATTGATTAAAGATCAAGAATAGAGGAATTCAGATTTAGACCGAGGGAAGTCAAAGGTTATTAAGTAAAAAATCCGAGTCGATAATTCCAAGTATGAGGTAAGTTCGTACGTAAAATATGATGTTACAAATATATTTTTGATGCTTGAATTATACATAGATTATATATATAATTGATTATGGTTGAATACGATGATAAATCAAGTGTATTTGGCACTAAGTGTGCAATTCAAAATAGCTTCGGCTATATGAGGCACTAAGCGTGCGATACCGAGATAGCTTCGGTTAATTGAGATGGCACTAAGTGTGCGAAAATCATTCTAGCTTCGGCTAACCCTTAAAGAACTAAGTGTGCAGATGTTAAAGCATGATTAATCTTCAGAGAGTCTTAAAATATCCGAACGATAGGTGAGAATGAAAATGAATAAATACGGGAAGGTTTAGGTATGTATGATGCCTATGTGATAGATGATGTTATGCATATGAAGTTAATTAAATTGGTATAAACATATGAATTGTGTTGGCATGGAATTGATAGATGAATTGAGAATTAATAAGTACTCATGTGTTGATGTTTTATATTTTATAATCTATTGATGATTTTTGGTACGAGCTTACTAAGCTTTTGAAAGCTTACTCTGTGTATGTTTGCATTGTTTTATAGATATCGAAGCTACTGTGAGCTCAGGGATTGTCGAGGATTGTCACCACACTATCGAATCTCATTTTGGTACTTTGAAAATGTATATATTAAAGTATGGCATGTATAGGCTAGAAGTGTTTAGATTATGTTTTGTGATTGTATAAATTTAGCCATGTAACATGGTTTACTATGGATGTGATTATGATAAGGTTTGGTCATGAAGTTGAAACTTATGTTTTGGTTGTAAATTGGTCATATAATGTTGTGCAAATATACTTGGTTTGGAGCTTGTAGGTTTGACACAATTGGGGTGGCAAGTTGGCTATTCAAATGGTCTATTTTTGTCCACACGGGAAGGGACAAGGGCATGTGTCTCAGCCGTGTGCGACACACGGTTATGTTGCATGGTCGTGTGTCCCCTAGGGTACCCTTCAATTGTAAGTTAGGCTCAAGTACAGCCAAGGCACACTGGCATATGGCTAATCGTGTGGCCCAAGTCAGATTCGACCACGGCCAAAGTACACGAGCGTGTCTAACGTCTTGTAAGGCACACGGCCTATTCACACGGGCGTGTAACCTGTATTTGTTTGAAAAATGTTTAAATTTTGGAGAAATTTTGTATATGTTCGATTTAGTCCCGACCCCTTTCTATTACATGTTTAAGGTCTCGATGACCTATATAAGGGACTCTATATTAATGATTGATGTTTAATGCTTCGGTGCTTATTAAATGAATGTTAACATTTTGATTTTGTCCGGTAACATTTTGATTTTGTCAGGTAATGCCTTTAGCCCTAGTTCAGCAACGGGTACAGGTTAGGGGTGTTACATTTTATTGGCATCAAAGCTATAGTTTAGTCGGTTCTAGGACAGCCATAATGTTTGTCAGTCTAGCTATACATGTCATAATTTTTGAATTGCGATAGTGTGATGAATCTTAACATTGAAATGTGCTTTTATATAGTAAATGGATCCCAAAAAAGCCGTAGCGGACGATGTCGAAAGCAATGCGCCTGCTCCCGCTCAAGGGACGGTGCCATCTGATTCTCAACTGGCTACGAGTAACTGTGATGGTGAGGCTACACAAGCCTTCTTTTAGATGATGAATGATTGGTTTACTCAATATATTAGAACCAATCCGGCTATACAACAACCTCCACCCCCGGTTAATTCTCTTCAAACTTCTGTTATGCCACCAGTGAATCCGGTTCAGTTAAGTAGACCACTAGTTGATAAGATTAGAAAATATGAGGCTGAAGAGTTCTGAGCTACAATGAGCGATGATGCTGAAAAAGCTGAGTTTTGGCTAGAGAACACGATAAGAGTGTTTAACGAATTATCATTAAATCCTGAAGAATGCATAAAATGCGTTATTTCCCTTCTGAGAGATACAGTATACCATTAGTGGAAGACTTTGACATATGTGGTTCCGAGTGAACGGGTTACTTGGGATTTCTTTCAAGCTGAATTTTAAAAGAAATATATCAGTCAGAGATTCATCGATCAAAAACTTAAAGAGTTTCTTAAGCTTAAACAAGGCCGTATGTCATCGGCTATTCGTCCACTTTTTATTTTCCTTGATCTAGTTCCGGTATTTGCTTACTCTTGATCTATATAATATCAAATTAACTCATTCAAACTTTCATTCAATTCAATTTAGCCTAAAACATTCATTTTGGATAATTTACAATTTTGCCCCTAGACTTTTGACTATTTTGCAATTTAATCCTTAACACATAAAAATGCAAAATTGTACAATTAGGCCATAACCCATGATAGCTGAATTTCATAGAGACTCCCAGCAGTCCATATCTTTCATTATTTCATACTTTTAACCACATAATTTTATTCTCATGGGTCTTGTGTAGGTACCTGTACCACTTGCAACATAATCATAACTTTTCTCAATAGTGACATAATCTTTAAATCATCCATTGAACCAGTTGGAATAATAAAGGATACCCGATAAGCCTCCTACAAAAGGGTAAGATTCCGATGCCATGTCCCAGACATGGTCTTACACTGGTTCTCTTATATTGGCACCGATGCCATGTCCCAGACATGGTCTTACACTAGCTCTCATAACAATGCCAAGACCATTTTCCAAACATGGTCTTACACTGGCTCATACAACAATGCCGATGACATGTTCCAAACATGGTCTTACACTGTCTCATACAACAATGTCGATGCCATGTTCCAAACATGGTCTTACACTGGCTCATATATCGAAGTCGATGCCATGTCCCAGACATGGTCTTACACTGTCTCACATATAACCTTAGTATCATGGCATGGATATTCGATCTATTCTTACGGTTCAACAGGGAGTTTTACCACATCACAAAAATCGAACATTCCATGCAATGTCAATTATTCAATGCATAATAACAATAGAATTGTGATATTTACGTGCAACTAACCTCGGTATACAGAATACGGGGGACTAGTTTGATTTAGTCCACTAGCTTGGTTTTCCACCGGTCTAGGTCCAGATTCTGTATTTCTTAATCTATAATGACAACATTTATTTATTTAATCATCACATAAATCAAGATATTCCAAAATTCCTACTTTGTAAAAATGAACGTTTTGCCTCTAAACTCTCTTTTTTTTTACAATTTAGTCCCTAGGCTCGTAAAATGATTTACATTAAGCCTATAGCATCTTACAATTTCAATTATTTCACACATTTACCACCTATTTTATAAATTTTACAAAATGACCTCTTTTTAGGGTTTTTCATGAAAGCCACTTCACAAAAGTTATTTATTTAACAACCATAATTCATTTTCTTCCATAAAAATTTCAGCAAACAACATGAGTACTCAAATGGCAACACCCTAGACTCTCAACTATTTTGCAAAATAGTCCTCCCATTAGTTAGCTTATACTACAAGGGTCCTAAAAATACAAAAATCATCAAGAAAGACCATCAAAATCACTTACTTATAAAAAAACCAAGTGGCTGAAATTTTCAAGCTTCAAAACTCCCCTTTTTGTTGTAATTTTCAGTGGTGAAGAGAAAGAATGAAAAAGATGATAGCTAGTCCTTTAGGTTTATTATTTTATTATCAATTAAGTCACCTAACATTTGACCATTCACTAAATTAAGGCTCCATGTCCAGCCACTAATATTTTATTGGTCTATTTACTCAATAAGGATATCTACTTTATTGTTCCATAGCTTTTTGACACATTTAGCTAGCAGAACAAAACTCTCACACTTTATGTGATTTAGTCATTTTTCAAAATTAAGCATGCAACCACTGAAATTAATTCACCAAAAATTTCAAACACTCATATAATCATGCTATAACACATAAAATAATATTAAAATAATTTCTCCGACATCATATTTGTGGTCCCGAAACCACTATTCTGACTAGGCCCAAAATCGGGTTGTTACAAGTTCCATGGTTCGGTAAAAAGAGGAAGCTTAACTCGAGACTTATTGGGCCTTATGAGATACTCGAATGTATTGGACTAGTAGTGTATCAGTTAGAGTTACCCCCAAAATTAGAAAAAAATCTATAGTATATTCCATGTTTTAATGCTTAGGAGATATCAATCTGATCCGTTTCACATTGTAAAACCTAAGGAGATTAAACTTCATTCTAACTTAACGTACGAGGAGGAACCTATTAAGATTTTGGCTCGAGAAATCAAAGAAGTAAGTAACAAGAGAATACCTTTGGTTAAGGTACTATGGCGTAATCATAATATGGATAATGTCACTTGGGAAAGTGAGGAAGTGATGAGGCAACAAAATCTATAATTATTTGATTCATGTAAATTTTAGGACGAAATTTTTATTAGGAGGGGAGAGTTGTAATGACCCAAATTCGGTAAACCATACAAAATTTTTATAATGACTTTATTTGTAAATTAGATAAAAGATTCAATTTTATTAGTTTTAAATTTTCATAGAGTATTAGGAGTCCATTGAGAAGCATTTTGAGCTATTTTTAAAGTTTCGGGTCAATCGGATAAAAATACGAGCTGGTGGGCAAAATGATAATTTTTCTATTGAAGATATTTTGTTCATACAAAACCAAACTATGGTAGAATATTAATTTTTATGTTGATATGGATGATGAGATGATTTTTAGAACAATTGATTATGAAATAAGTCTTAAATTGCAATTTTATCATATTCTTTTTAACAGCCTTTGATTATTTGACCAAGCTAACATATTAAATAGATTAAAGCACAAAAAGAGGGAAGAAGACCCCCCCATATTAGCTTGTTCAGTCACCCATGGAAGAGAAACAAGAAGAAAGGTTCTTCTTGAATCTCTTTTCATTTTCTACTCATTTTTTTTGCAATCTCCCACTTTTCTTTACTTTCTTGCAAAATCACTCCTTAGAAACCATAAATGAACTAAAAATCCTCATCAATCTCATCATTCACAAACTTAAGGTTTTGAACTTTCATGAGAGAAGTAATATGTTAAGTGAGAAAGTGAAGTTAAGGTGAGTTTTTGTGATTTTATGCCATTTTGACACTCCATTTCATATTTATGAGCATTATTTTGTTGAGCCATTTAAATTCCTATTTAATGTTGCATTTATGTGTTGTTATGAGTTTTCATGTTATGCTTGTTTATTTTGTGATAAAAATTTTTTGATGAAGAACAAGGTTCTCAACAAAATGATAAGGAATGAGATGGACGAATGCGGAAGCGGATCATAAAATTTGTCAAAGTCACAGATTTAACCTAGATATCTAAATGAACATAAACAGAAACGAGAAATAACGGAAACATATTAGTTGTCACAAAGGAGAGTCAAATGAAATTAAAACAAAAGAAAGACGAACCGGCTAGTAAAGAGTCCAATAAAGAACGAATTAGGGTTTTTTGGGTTGTAAGAATCATCCTTGGACCTCAAGAAAATGCCCCAACCAGATCTGGAAAAACAAAACACAAACAAATTTGTTAGAAGTGATTTTAAAGACAAAAGCAAAATGTTTTGCGCAAGAATATTTGAAACAATAAGAACAAATTAAAACTCCTAATTTTGATGTGTTTCTTGATGGAACAAGATAGAAGAACGTCTTTTTTGAAGCAAAGTTAACCTAGAATGAAAATCAATAACATCAGCAAGCCAAAACAGCAAGAACTAACTTAAATAAGCAAGAAACAATAAATTAAGGGTAGAAAATAGAATATGACGTCCTAAGAACCTTAGAAACATTAAGAATCCACAACTCCTTTCAATGGCTCTAATTCCCCCTCCAAGAAAGAGATCTTAGCAAGAAAAAACTTGAAGATGATTCTCACAACTTGAAAGATTGTTAAAACAACTTCTAAAAGAAATTCATGAGCAATTCTTGAAGAAAAATGCAAAGAAATTATTATTAACTCAAAAAAAAAACATAAATCAATTGTTCTTCCATAAGGGTGGATAGCCATACTATAGGCCCCCAAAATAATTTTTTCTAACCCTAATGGAATAACTAACATGACAACTCATCAAATTAAAAAAAAAACAAAATAATTCTAAGTGTAGACTTTTAATGGGAATTCGGCCAAAGGAATTAAATGGGCTCCTTGGGTTGAATTCTTACATGATCATTTGGCCTGATATTCAATTAAATTATTTTCCAAACTTTAGGATGGGCTTATAGACATCTTAATGGCCCATTTTTTCAAGAACCTGGTCTTGTGATCCATTTGATCTCGAAATTGGTTCATTCAAGCTTGTACATGAAATCCAATGCGCCTTGGCTGCAAGATTTAGTTTCTTGGACCAAGATTTCCAAGATTTGAAATCTTGATTTTTTTTATTCTTGAAATTGTTTGAAACAAAAAAATTGGACCAAGATTCAGTTTATTGATTTTCTTGAAAACAAGAAAGTGAATCTTGAGTTGTTGATCGTGTGCGCATCTAAGGCCTTAGTAACGAAGTCTTGGATGGTCTTGTTCAATATTTCTTGGATTTGATTGACCTTCGACCTCATTATTGGGTCTTGAGGAATTTGAGCCCATCACATTCATGAGCCTAATTTTGGGCCTGGAGACTCGCATCACAAAGGCAAGGAAAAAATTGTAGATTGAAGTGGAAAGTTAGAAGCTTTCCATCCTTTTTGTTGATTTTGGGTAAGTTCTTATGGAACTTACTATAATTACTTTGTTGTAGGTGTTATTTAGCTTAATAATATGTTATTTAATAAATTAAAAGATTAATTAAGAAAATGTAACATTTATGTTTGGGTTACTTAAATGGTTATTGATTGATGCAAACATATATTTAAACATGAAAGATAAATGTAAATACAAGAGTATGTATGAAATGTGATTATATATTTGATTGATAGTGATATATGGAATTTGTGTAAGGTTAATGGTAGGCTAAGAATGTTTGAAAGTTAAAGGTGTTCTTTGTTGAATTAATGGTACGAGAATTAATGGCATGAACAAGCTCATAATGTGCTATGAGACTTCTAAGACTTTTGGAAATGTTACATTAATATGTTGATTGAAAATGCCCTTGTAACTTGGTAGAAGGTTTAGAACACGGTTGGAATTCCAATAGGGACTATTATCGTATGTTTGGGTTATGTGGAGACGTGGAGATTGGTATTGTTATTTTGGCTTGACATTCAATATGGGCCAAAGAATGTTCTCTTTAAGTGTAACACCCCTTACCAGTGCCCGACGCCGGGACAGGATACGAGGTATTACTGGACTTAATCACAAGCTACATACAAAATCGGGCCATAAAATTTTGCTCCAATTAAATCCATTTATTCATATGCAAATTGTCCCTTATATAGGGCAACGAGGCCCAAAGCATACATCAGGCATAGTTCGGGACTAAACAGAGAACTTTAGAAAACTTTGGAAAAACTTAGAAAATTTTCATGAAACAGGGTCACACGCCCGTGTGGGTAGGTCGTGTGGCTTGGGACACGCCCGTGTCCTCAGCCTGTGTAACTCTCTGTTTATGACGTCATCAACACAATTAGGGTCACACAGCCAAGTCACACGCCCGTGTGCTTAGGCCGTGTGGCGAATTAAATTCCAAAAATTAAGTGCAAACTTCATATGGCTTGGGCACATGCTCATGTCCTGCGGCCGTGTCCTTCACACGGCCAAGACACACAGCCGTGTCCTTCACACAGCCGAGACACACGACCGTGTCTCTGCCCGTGTGTTTACTACATAGCATTCTGTTTTACCTAATTAGGGTGCAAGGGATACACGGCCGGACCACACGCCCATAAGGCAGACCATGTGTCACACACGGCCTAGACATACGCCCGTGTGTCTATCCGTGTAGACAACTTTGAGGCTATTTTCCAAGCCAATTGCCACCCTTATTTACACAAACACCTACATGAGTTTAAAGGCAATTAAACATGACATAATTGAGCACTTAAACTTACATAAATAAGACATGGTCATGATCATTTCATCTTTACTAAAACATGCATAAGACTTCATACTTGGTCAAGCCAAATTTTATAAATTTGCATGCACTAAGTGGTATAGATTACTTTGTAGATTACTTTCATTTAACATACTCATGCCTTAGTTGTCATCATACCATTCACTCACAATTCCATCAACAAACAATCATAGCCACAACACATCTCATCACGTACTCACAACAACCAACCACATCACAATTGCATACGCACATGTATGCATATATGAATAGGTTTACAACCCAATAATCAATATGAGCCACATCTCATGGCCTTATACAAAATGAATCAATATCATCATAAGCCAACACATTTGGCTAAACCAATATGACATATAACAAAAAGACCAAGTCCCTATACATGCCATACTCAAAATACTTAAATTCACTATACCCAAAAGATAAGTTTGATAGTGTGAATCGAACTCTAACGTCCTTCCATCCCTAAGCTAGCTTGGCGACACTATAAGGAAATGGAAAAAAAAGGGGAGTAAGCATAAAGCTTAGTAATTTTGCAGGTAAATAATTAACAACATTAACCATGCATTATTATACACATAACATAATAATATTTATCATAATGTCATCAAGTATCATAGTTACATTTTAAGTCATGCCATTTGCATAATGTACAATAAGACTTATGATCATAATTCATTCATTCACATCTTACCGAGGTCTCATCGATTCATAATCTCAATATTTATGAGCTTTGTGTACGTACTCGTACCCTTTCAACATGATCATACCTTGTCATCTCTTTGACATAATCTTTGGATTACAAGTTGAACCACTTGGAATTACTAAAGATACTCGAGAATTCTTATAAACATAGTAGGATGCCAATACCATATCCCGAATATGGCTTACATGGGATCACATATCGATGCCAATTCCATGTCCCAAACATGGTCTTACGTGGGATCGTAGATCGATGCCAATGTCATGTCCCAGACATGGTTTTACATGGGATCTCATATCGATACCGATAGCCTAGCTATGGTCTTACACGAAATTTCATATTGATTCCAAAGCCATGTCTCAAGCATGGTCTTACATGGGATCGTACATAACCTTAATGTCATGACATTTGTATCCTAACTAATCCTAAGGTTCAACCAGGGTTTCGAAATATCAAACTTCGTCGAATTGTCACCGAGTCATCATTAATTAAATCCACAAAGACAATTACACAATTCATGCAATATTAAAGCATTAAAAACATAATGATGTAATGTTGCATCATTTACACACGAACTTACCTCAATACCCAAAATATGACTACTATTCGATTTAGTCCACAACCTTGTTCTTTCCTCGGTTTAGGTTCGGACTCCGTTTTTCTTTATCTATAATAAAAAAATTCTTATTTAATTATCACATTGTTCAAAATATTCCATAAATCATACTTTGGAAAAATTGTAATTTTGCCCCTAAACTTTCACATAATTACAAATTAGCCCCTAGGCTCATAAAATGAAATGTGTTCATTTTCTTTGCTACCCAAGCCTAGCAAAACTTATATCATACTTATATCATCCCACATTTTCTTTCAAATCAGATTTTTAACCACCTATTCTACAACTTTTACAAAAATGTCCTTTTTAGGTATTTTTATGAAAAATCACTTAGTAAAAGATGTTTATCATGCATCAAACTTTCATATTCCTCCATTGAACACCAAAATACATGTATGTCACACATGGGTAAGTTTTTGAACATGAACCCTAGCTTAAAATAATGGTAGAAATAGCTAGATCATGCTTCAAAGATCTCAAAAACATAAAGAACATTAAAAACGGGGCTAGGGTGTACTTACAATCGAGCTTGAAAAGATGAAAAAAACCCTAGCTACGGCTCCTTGAGAATTTCGAATAAGGAGGAGGAAGATGGACACAATTTTTGACTTATTTTTCCCTTTTTATTCTTTTATTAACCAAATGACAAAAATGCCCTTAAAGCCTGTCTTTCAAGTTTTTCCTATTCGTGCCCATTTTTGTCCATAAAAATAAAAATTGGACAAATTTCTATTTAAGGACCTCTAATAAAAAATCCATGCCAATTTCATACTTAAAGCTTCTAGAACTCACATTTTGCAACTTTTACAATTTAGTCCTAAATGTCAAATTGGACACTTTTTCCATAAAATTAATTCATGAAATTTTCACATAAGCATGCAATTATATCATAGACCTCAAAATGATTATAAATTAATTATTTCTACTTCAGATTTATGGTTTCAAAATCACTGTTCTGATTAGACCCTAATTTAGGATGTTACATTAAGAACCTTGGTTGTGTAGGATGGAGCACTTTTAGTATATCTTTGCTGTATTGGTTGGAATGCACATTTATGCAATGATTATATATTTAATTGGTTGTGTGGGATGGAATTCCTAAGTATCCTAGTCTTATTTTACTAAGGTTGTGAAGGGAATAATAAGATGAATGAATTTAAGAATGTGACAGCCCTAAAGTGACCCTAGTCGGAAAGCGGTTTTGGAACCGCTAAACCGAGTCACCAAATTATTTGAATATGATATTTATTGTCTAAAATATGTTAATATGAATGTGTGAAAGTTTTAAGCTTCGATTTAGTAAATTGAATGTGAATTTAGTCAATAGGACTTATGTGTGACACTTTTGAAATGTGATAGGTTAATCTATAAGGATCTATTAGTGCATGCAATCAAAAGGGTGGACTTGCATGTCAATTTTCCCCCCCTAATTAGTAGTGGCCGACCATGAGCATGAGGATGGACAAAATGTTATGGCTAAAAAACATGTCATGAACATGTTGGGTTAATGCTTTATGTTAGGAATAATAAAATAAAGAACATGGGCAATAAAATATTAGTGTTAGTAGGAGGAGAAACAAAAAAAAATATGTGTGGTTGTTCCTCCATTGTGCCGTACCTAGAAGAAAAAAAAAGAAAAAAAAAAGCTTCATCCTCTTTGTTCTTCTTGACCGAAAAATCAAAGGAATAAGAAAGGAGTTTTCTTGCTTCATGTTCGATTGGTTGGTGTTTAGAAGGAGGTATGTTTGATGATGTTCCATGAGATGCATGCATGTTTTAGTTGTTAGCTTGAGTTCTACCTAGCCCATGGTCTAAATCTTGCTATGTGATGGAGATGACACTCGGCCATGGATGTATCATTCTTGCTTGGTGTTGATGTTTTGTTGATGAGATATCAAGTTATTTTTGTGACCCAAGTTGAGATTTGGATTTTGGAATGAGTAAGGTTTTCGGCTATGGTAATTATAAGGGTGATGGATGTTGTTTCATGCTAAATCTAGATGAACAATGTTAGTGCTTATATCTCGATATTTATGAGTTTCTTTCTTGGTTTTACCTCAAACCCATGAAGTATTTTTAATTGGGGTTGTTAGAGGTTTTGGTCATGAGATTATAAGCTTGTTAGTTTTGATGGTGAAATTTATGCCTTGTAAGGGTAAATGGTTCAAAGGAACATTCGGCCATGATGTAAAAATTATGGTGAAGTGATGTTAAATGCGTTGAATATTGAGTATATATATATATATTGTTATAAGTTGAATTTAAGGTTTGCTAAATTGCCTTTGTCATTGCCGAATGTGTGTATAGTTAAAGAGAATTTGTTTAAATGCTTAGTTAATTGATATTGAGTTAATGATATGTGTATTCGGTCATAAAGTTGCACATGAGGAAATGTTAGATTAATGGTATTAAATTGCTTAATGTGATTAAAAATGCGTATGACCATTTTGTATTTGAGCTAAAGGTGGCCATATGACCTATCAAATTCATTGTCATATTTGGCCATAAGCTAGCATAATGAGACTTTAATAAGTTAAATTTGTTTGAATTAGCTCAAGAGCTTAGAGGACCAAAGTTGGATAAGGGAAAGGAAAAGTGATCGAATAGTCAGTTTAAATCGTTCGACAACATCCGAGGTAAGTTTTCGAGTAATGAAACTTAGATTATGATTCGATTAGGTTATGTTATAAGCAAATCAAAATCTTGCCCTTTGTATGTAGCTTTTGAGCAGAAAATGATAATGCTTGATAAGTGACTTGTGTTTGAATTCTAGTTACGAAAATGAAATATTGATGTGTCATGATTTATTGATATGTGCATGGATATTCGGATTGATAACCAGGCTAAGCCCGAAGGCATTTGTGCGAGTTACTATAATCAGGCCAAGTCCCGAAGGCATTTGTGCGAGTTACTATAACCGGGCCAAGTCCCGAAGGCAATTGTGCGAGTTACTATAACCGGGCTAAGTCCCAAAGGCAATTGTGCGAGTTACTATAACCGGGCTAAGTCCCGAAGGCATTTGAGCGAGTAGCTATATCTGGCTAAACCCCGAAGGTACTTGGTTTGGGAATGAGCGATCTTGCTGTAATAATTTCAATTAATACGCTCGTAAAATCCCAACGATAAGGTACGTTTTGTATATGCATTGGAGTAGTGATTTCGTTTAAATATTATCCGCTCAGTCGATTAGTGAGCTTTCGGGCCTTTGGTTAAGTTGATCCCTTATGTATGAATATAAGGGTTGGAAATGTAAGTAGGACTGATTTTGAGAATATGTGTATATGAAATTATCCGTTTAGTTATATGAATGCTATACTTCAGTTGTGCCTAATTTTATTGCTCAAAACTTACTAAGCATTAAATGCTTACTCCGTTCTTTGAATATCTGTTTTATAGATTTTGGTTTGTCAGCTATCGGGCTCGGGATTGTCGAAGTCGAAGTCGTCCACACTATCAAAGCCCTTTTGGTACACTTTTGGTTGAACTCTGAAAATGGCATGTATAGGACTACCCTTTTTGTTGTTGGTCATGTACCCTTTGGTTTTGTATAAATTTGGATAGTAATGCCAAAATGGCTTATATACACTTTGAGCATAGCATTATAATCGTCTTGTATGTTGTTCATTGAGAGGTATGGAAATGTTTGGTAACGATTAGCCATTGGGAATGGTTAATTATGATTATTTTGATGCTATGTATGACAAACTCCAGTTGATTCATGGAAAACCATGAAATAGGTAAGGTTTACCTTAAAACAGATCTTGACAAGAGCAGTGGTGTGGATTTGAAAAATCACTAAAATAGTAAGAATGGAATTAAATAGTGAATAAATTATGTAATTGAACCTTGATGAATCTATTTTCATAGGGAAGTAATGAAACGATCATATGAACAGTATTTTATGAGATTTTAAAGTTTTCGTGAAACAGGGCCAGAGCGGTTTCTGGATTCCCTATTCGGACTTAGGAAATTCATTATAAATTAACCAGAGATATTTAGAAGTCATGCCATGTATGTATAGATTCCTTTTCGAGTCTAGCTTCTTTAGAAACAGACGGCATAAGTATTGAAGCCCTGTACAGGGAGATATATAAGTCGTAATACATGAAGGTCAGAGCAGTCGAACCCTAAAATAGGGGAGAATTTAACTAATAAACTGTACTAATTGGCCCGACCAAAAATTCTAGAAAAAAATTGTAGATGGATATATGAGTCTATTTTCAGGAAAATTTTACGAGACTGATTTTCGAGTCTTGGAACTCAAGATATGATTTTTAAGGTGATAGTGACGCAGTTAGCCACTAGTCTGGAAATTTTTAAATGGATTTGTAAAAATAAGGAATTAAGTCTGTTAACCCTCGTGTCCGACTCCAAAGAACGGTCTCGAGTGCACGGGTGTTACAATTTTATTGGTATCAGAGCTACGATTTAGTCGATTCTAGGACTACCATAATACGTTTGGGTCTAGCTATACATGCCATTTTGTGATTATTTGATAGTGTGGTGATTTCTGACATTTGCAAATGTGTTTAATTATAGTAATGGATCCCGATCCCGACCCAGTGGTAGTGATGATCTTGAGAGTGTAGCGCCTGCTCAAGACAAGGGACACAACGCCATGACTCTCAACCTATTGCTAGCAATCCGAATGATGAGGCTAGGCAAGCTTTTTATAGCGTGATGAATAATTGGTTTAACCAATACATTCGAACTAATACGGTTGTTCCACAACCTCCATTCCCGACTAATACCACCCAAGACCTACAATACCTCCGAGAATCGACCAAATAAGGTCAAATAAGCCCCAGTTGATGAATCCAAAACACGGCTCTGAATTTAAAGCTCTTGACAATGATGATGCCGAGCAAGCTGAATTTTGGTTGGACAACACTATTCGTACTCGATGAGCTATCTTGCACACCGATGAGTGCCTAAAGTGTACTATCTCCTTGCTACGTGATTACGCCTACTATTGGTAGAATACGTTGATTCTATTGTGCCCGAGAGCAAGTAACTTGGGAGTTTTTCCAAACCGAGTTTGAAAGAAGTATATCGGTCGAGATTCATTGACCAAAATGGAAGGAATTTCTTGAACTTAAACAAGGTTCCATGTCGGTTCACCGACTATGAACGAAAGTTTGTAAGGCTTAGCCAGACGCCGAGAATGCATTTCTTGAAGCCGCAATGTGTAAACGTTTGAGGATGGATGAATGATGATATAAAGTTGTATGTTGGCATTTTGGAAATCCGAGAATTTGTGGTACTTGTCGAGCGAGCTTGCAAAGTCGAGGAGCTCAAGATGGAGAAAAGAAAAGTTGATATGGGAGCAAAGGAGTTTCAGAAGAGGTCTTCGAGGAGGCCCTTTCAAGATCATCGAAGAAATTTAGAGATGATTTGGGCGATCTAGAGACACTTCGGTTTTTCTAGACGAGATCGTGATCGACCCCTATGAGTGCACGAGTCACTTGATCGCCGATGTTGGAAATGATCGTCGAGACGAGCGGAGTGTTAGTATTGTGGTAAATGGCATTCGGGAGTTGTAGATTCCATGATATACATTACAAGTGCGGATCAGTGACCACTTTATTAAAGATTGCCCGAGGTTGTCTGAACAGAAGGTAAATTAGAGTGGGAAACCTGGTGCTACTACTGCTCGGGGTAGACCATCTAGGAATACGGGCAATGCTAGTGGCGGTCAGAGAGGATCTAGAGATGCTACAACCAGATCTAAGGCTCGTGCTCCTGCTAGAGCTTATGCTATTTACGCACGCGAGGATGCTTCTTCGCCAGATATTGTTACCGGTACTTTTACTCTCTTTAATACAAATGTGATTGCTTTGATTGACCCTGGTTCTACTCATTCTTATATATTTGAAACCTTAGCATCCAGTAAGACTCTACCTGTTGAGTCTACTGAGTTTGTAATCGGTGTCAAATCCTTTGGGTCGT
Source organism: Gossypium arboreum (assembly GCF_025698485.1). Classification (NCBI taxonomy): domain Eukaryota; kingdom Viridiplantae; phylum Streptophyta; class Magnoliopsida; order Malvales; family Malvaceae; genus Gossypium; species Gossypium arboreum. The sequence continues at coordinate 31,401,849 of NC_069081.1, forward strand.
TACGTGCTTGTCGACAAAGTGTGTAAGAAATGTCCCTTAGAAATCGAGGTTCTGCTTTTCCGGTGATTTGATGCTTTTACCGCTTGACAAATTTGATGTTATCCTCGGTATGGATTGGTTGATCAGTACATGATGCAATTGTAAATTGCAAAAGAAAACCATCGATCCGAGGTGTGTAAATAACGAGATAATCCGAGTTGAGTCTCTCGACTTGAATAGGTTGCCGGTGTAATATCATCAATGTTGGCTCGAAATATGTAAGAAAGGGTGCGAAGCATACCTTGCGTATGTACTTGATGACAAAGAGTTAGAAAAGAAGCTGAATCGTGTCGGTGGTTTGTGAATACCCGGATGTTTTTCCCGAAGAATTACCGGGTTTACCACCTGTTCGGGAGGTAGAGTTTGGCATCGAGCTTGTACTTGGGACTACACCGATTTCGATAGCTCCGTATCATATGGCACCAACGGAATTAAAGGAATTGAAAGCTCAGTTGCAAGAGTTGACGGATAGAGGTTTCGCTCGACCAAGTTTCTCACCTTGGGGTGCACCAGTATTGTTTGTGAGAAAGAAGGACGGAACCATGAGGTTGTGCATCGACTATTGTCAGCTGAATAAGGTGACAATAAAGAATAAATATCCGATACCGCGCATTGATGATTTGTTTGATCAACTAAAGGGAGCCTCAGTGTTTTCAAAGATAGATTTGAGATAGGGTTATTATCGATTCATGAATTCAAGATTCGGATATACCCAAACCGCTTTTAAGCGAGATACGGTCACTACGAGTTCTTAGTGATGCCGTTTGGGCTCACTAATGCCCCTGCGGTATTTATGGATTTGATGAATCGGATCTTTAGACCGTATTTGGATCGGTTTGTAGTTGTGTTTATTGATGACATCTTGGTTTACTCAAGAGATGAAACCGAGCATCTTGAACACCGAGATTAGTGTTGCAGATTTTACGAGATAAGCGGTTATATGCTAAGTTCGAGAAGTGTGAGTTCGGTTAGAGAGGTTAGCTTCACGGGTCACGTGGTATCAGATCGGCATTCGAGTCGATCCGAGCAAAATTTCAGCCATACTTAACTGGAAGCTCCGAGAAATATTACTGAAGTTCGGAGCTTTTTGGGACTTTTCGGTTACTACCGACGGTTTGTAAAAGGTTTCTCGATGATAGCCACACCAATAACGAAGCTACTTCAGAAAGATGTTAAGTTTGAATGGACGGAAAGGTGTCAGAAAAGTTTCGATCAATTGAAAACCCATTTGACGGAAGCTCCAGTACTAGTGCAGCCCGAATCAGGCAAGGAGTTCGTCATTTACAGTGATGCATCCTTACTTGGGTTGGGTTGTGTATTGATGCAAGAAGGTCGAGTTGTAGCTTATGCGTCGAGGCAACTGAAACCACATGAGAAAAATTATCCAACCCATGATCTCGAATTAGCTGCCATCGTATTCGCTTTGAAAATATGGCGACATTACTTATTTGGTGAGAAGTGCCATGTATTTTTGGATCACAAAAGTCTCAAATATTTGATGACTCAAAGAGACTTGAATCTGCGACAAAGGCGTTGGCTTGAGTTGTTGAAAGATTATGAGCTTGTTATTGATTATCAACCGGGAAAGGCTAATGTGGTTGCGGACGCCTTAAGCCGGAAATCACTGCTTGCTTTATGAGCGATGAATGTACACTTGTCTGTTCTACCCGACAATGTGTTAGTAGCTGAATTAAAGGCCAAACCATTATTGATTCATCAAATTCGTGAAGCTCAGAAAGTCGATGATGAATTGGTTGCAAAACGGGCTGAATGTGTTTCGAACATGTAATCAGAGTTTCAAATTGACGATGACGATTGTTTGAGGTTCGAAGTCGTTTGTGTGTCCCAAGAAATTCGAACTTATTACGATGATTACGAACGAAGCTCATTGTAGCCGAATGTCAATTCACCCGGGAGTATGAAAATGTACAATGACCGAGACGCCGTTTTGGTGGCATGGTATGAAACGAGACATTTTCGATTTTGTTTCAAGTGTTTAATATGTCGACAAGTGAAGGCGGAACATCAAGTGCCTACGAGTTTACTCCAGCCGATCATGGTACCTGAATGGAAATGGGATCGAGTCACGATGGATTTTGTGTCTGGGTTGCCATTGTCGACAAGTAAGAAAGATGCGATTTGGGTTGTTGTTGATAGACTGACTAAGTCGGCTCATTTTATTCCCGTATGTACGGATTTTTCATTGGATAAACTAGCTAAATTGTATGTTTCTCAGATTGTGAGATTACACGGGGTGCCCATTTCTATTGTGTCGGATAGAGATCCGAGATTCACCTCGCGATTTTGGAAGAAATTGCAAGAAGCTTTGGGTACCAAGTTGCATTTTAGCACCGCTTTTCATCCCCAAACCGATGGTCAATCCGAGCGGATAATTCAGATACTCGAGGATATGTTGAGATGCTACATCCTTGAGTTTAGTGGTTCATGGGAACGGTATCCACCTTTGATTGAGTTCGCTTACAACAATAGTTTTCAGTCAAGCATTAAGATGGCGCCTTACGAGGCTTTGTATGGTCGAAAATGCCGTACACCATTGTTTTGGACCGAGCTCGATGAAAGAAAAATTTTGAGTTGATTTGATTAAAGATCTTTGAGCGAAAGTAAAATAATTCGTGAAAGTCCGAAGGTAGCATCAGATCATCAGAAGTCGTACGCGGATTTGAAACGAAAGGACATTGAGTATTAGGTGGGAGATAAAGTGTTTCTTAAAGTTTCACCTTGGAAAAAGATACTCAGATTTGGGCGTAAGGGCAAGTTGAGTCCGAGATTCATTGGGCCGTATGAAATCTCCGAACGAGTTGGTCCAGTTGCATATAGGTTGCTTTTACCCCCTGAACTCGAAAGGATCCACAACGTTTTTCATGTTTCGATGCTTCGACGTTACAGATCTGATCCTTCGCACATAATAAGTCCCTCCGAGGTTGAAATTCAACCCAATATGAGTTATGAAGAAGAATCGATTCGTATCCTAGCTCGTGAAGTGAAAGAGTTGCGAAACAAAAAGGTTCCTTTAGTGAAAGTGTTATGGCTCAAACATGGGATGGAAGAAGCTACTTGGGAACCCGAGAACTCTATGAAAGAACGATACCCAAACCTATTTACCAGTAAGATTTTCGCGGACAAAAATTTCTTAAAGTGGGGGAGAGTTGTGACAACCCTAAAGTGACCCTAGTCAGAAAGCGGTTTCGGGACCGCTAAACCGAGTCACCAAATTATTTGAATATGATATTTATTGTCTAAAATATGTTAATATGAATGTGTGAAAGTTTTAAGCTTCGATTTAGTAAATTGCATGTGAATTTAGTCAATAGGACTTATGTGTGACACTTTTGAAATGTGATAGGTTAATCTATAAGGATCTATTAGTGCATGTAATCAAAAGGGTGGACTTGCATGTCAATTTTCCCCCCTAATTAGTACTGGCCGGCCATGAGCATGAGGGTGGACAAAATGTTATGGCTAAAAAACATGTCATGAACATGTTGGGTTAATGCTTTATGTTAGGAATAATAAAATAAAGAACATGGGCAATAAACTATTAGTGTTAGTAGGAGGAGAAACAAAAAAAAATGTGTGTGGTTGTTCCTCCATTGTGCCGTACCTAGAAGAAAAAAAAAAGCTCCATCCTCTTTGTTCTTCTTGACCGAAAAATCAAAAGAAGAAGAAAGGAGTTTTCTTGCTTCATGTTCGATTGGTTGGTGTTTAGGAGGAGGTATGTTTGATGATGTTCCATGAGATGCATGCATGTTTTAGTTGTTAGCTTGAGTTCTACCTAGCCCATGGTCTAAATCTTGCTATGTGATGGAGATGACACTCGGCCATGGATGTATCATTCTTGCTTGGTGTTGATGTTTTGTTGATGAGATATCAAGTTATTTTTGTGACCCAAGTTGAGATTTGGATTTTGGAATGAGTAAGGTTTTCGGCTATGGTAATTATAAGGGTGATGGATGTTGTTTCATGCTAAATCTAGATGAACAATGTTAGTGCTTATATCTCGATATTTATGAGTTTCTTTCTTGGTTTTACCTCAAACCCATGAAGTATTTTTAATTGGTGTTGTTAGAGGTTTCGGTCATGGGATTATAAGCTTGTTAGTTTTGATGGTGAAATTTATGCCTTGTAAGGGTAAATGGTTCAAAGGAACATTCGGCCATGATGTAAAAATTATGGTGAAGTGATGTTAAATGCGTTGAATATTGAGTATATATATATATATTGTTATAAGTTGAATTTAAGGTTTGCTAAATTGCCTTTGTCATTGCCGAATGTGTGTATAGTTAAAGAGAATTTGTTTAAATGCTTAGTTAATTGATATTGAGTTAATGATATGTGTATTCGGTCATAAAGTTGCACATGAGGAAATGTTAGATTAATGGTATTAAATTGCTTAATGTGATTAAAAATGCGTATGACCATTTTGTATTTGAGCTAAAGGTGGCCATATGACCTATCAAATTCATTGTCATATTCGGCCATAAGCTAGCATAATGAGACTTTAATAAGTTAAATTTGTTTGAATTAGCTCAAGAGCTTAGAGGACCAAAGTTGGATAAGGGAAAGGAAAAAGTGATCGAATAGCCGTCGAAATCGTTCGACAACATCCGAGGTAAGTTTTCGAGTAATGAAACTTAAATTATGATTCGATTAGGTTATGTTATAAGCAAATCAAAATCATGCCCTTTGTATGTAGCTTTTGAGCTGAAAATGATAATGCTTGATAAGTGACTTGTGTTTGAATTCTAGTTACGAAAATGAAATATTGATGTGTCATGATTTATTGATATGTGCATGGATATTCGGATTGATAACCAGGCTAAGCCCGAAGGCATTTGTGCGAGTTACTATAACCGGGCCAAGTCCCGAAGGCATTTGTGCGAGTTACTATAATCGCCAAGTCCCAAGGCAATTGTGCGAGTTACTATAACCGGCTAAGTCCGAAGGTAATTGTGCGAGTTACTATAACCGGCTAAGTCCCAAGGCATTTGAGCGAGTAGCTATATCCGCTAAACCCAAGGTACTTGGTTTGGGAATGAGCGATCTTGCTGTAATAATTTCAATTAATACGCTCGTAAAATCCCAACGATAAGGTACGTTTCAGATATGCATTGGAGTAGTGATTTTGTTTAAATATTATCCGCTCATCGATTAGTGAGCTTTGGCCTTTGGTTAAGTTGATCCCTTATGTATGAATATAAGGGTTGGAAATGTGAAGTAGGACTGATTTTGAGAATATGTGTATATGAAATTATCCGTTTAGTTATATGAATGCTATACTTGATTGTGCCTAATTTTATTGCTCAAAACTTACTAAGCATTAAATGCTTACTCCGTTCTTTGAATCTCTGTTTTATGGATTTTGGTTCGTCAGCTATTGGGCTCGGGATTGTCGAAGTCGAAGTCGTCCACACTGTCAAAGCCCTTTTGGTACACTTTTGGTTGAACTCTGAAAATGGCATGTATAGGACTACCCTTTTTGTTGTTGGTCATGTACCCTTTGGTTTTGTATAAATTTGGATAGCCATGCGAAAATGGCTTATATACACTTTGAGCATAGCATTATAATCGTCTTGTATGTTGTTCATTGAGAGGTATGGAAATGTTTGGTAACGATTAGCCATTGGGAATGGTTAATTATGATTATTTTGATGCTATGTATGACAAACTCTAGTTGATTCATGGAAAACCATGAAATAGGTAAGGTTTACCTTAAAAACAGATTCTGACAGCAGCAGTGGTGTGGATTTGAAAAATCACTAAAAATAGTAAGAATGGAATTAAATAGTGAATAAATTATGTAATTGAACCTTGATGAATCTATTTTCATAGGGAAGTAATGAAACGATCATATGAACAGTATTTTATGAGATTTTAAAGTTTTCGTGAAACAGGGCCAGAGCGGTTTCTGGATTCCCTGTTCGGAATTAGGAAATTCATTATAAATTAACCAGAGATAGTTAGAAGTCATGCAACATATGTATAGATTTCTTTTCGAGTCTAGCTTCTTTAGAAACAAACAGCATAAGTATTGAAGCCCTGTACAGGGAGATATATAAGTCGTAATGCATGAAGGTCAGAGCAGTCGAACCCTGAAACAGGGGAAACTTTAACTAATAAACTGTACTAATTGGCTTGACCAAAAATTCTATAAAAAAATTTTTAGATGGATATATGAGTCTAGTTTCAGGGAAAATTTATGAAACTGATTTTTGAGTTTTGGAACTCAAGATATGATTTTTAAGGTGACAGTGACGCAGTTAGCCAGCTAGTCTGGAAATTTTTAAATGGACTGTAAAAATAAGGGAATTAAGTCTGTTAACCCCTCGTGTCCGACTCCGGCAACGGTCTCGGGTACGGGGTGTTACAAAGAATGTCTATTAAAATGCAATAATTACACATTTGTAAGTACGAATGATAATATATGAATTAATGAGATTTATGAAATGAATTGAATTAAAGTATTCTTGTTACTCTAGTTTATAAGATGATTAAAGTTGACCATCTCTTTATGAAATGTGCTTATATGATGTTACTTATCATTTTTGTTTTAAAAGTAACCTCGATGATTCTTATTTTATATTGTGCTTACCTTTGACCAAAAGGGTAACTATTAACTTAGCTACCTCAATGAATTATGCTTATGTGCTATTTTTTTTTTTTTTTTGCGTGTAGATTGTTGATTTATAGATTTGGGAAGCTAAGGCAAATTCAAGACATCACACTATTATTTAGATCTTCAAGAGTATGGAAATGGCATAATTTTAGTTGTGGCATGTATTAAGGTGTCTATATTTAAATATATTAATTTCATATTACTCGGTTTTTTTGTTGAATGTTATTTAAATGTGAGCTTGGAAGCTCTACTAGTATTTCACTATACTATTCTACTTTTGGTTAGTCAATGATATGCATGAATAATTTACTTTCAAGATCATTGGTTGTGAAAGTGTTTTGTAGTAGTTTTATATGTAATTGAGAGTTTTTTAAGTATACTTTATGCATAACATGAATAGAAAGATTTTGCAAAACATTTGAAGTGTTTTTGAGTGAACTCAGCGAGTCACGTCATGACAACGAAGTTGTAATGTCGCGACTTTGTACTTCACCTCATCGTAATCTCGTTAACTCAATGAGTCACGTCGCACCCCTGTAGCAACCCTGCACTTTTTTCAAGTTGTTTTGACCATTTGGGGCACGTTTTGGGTTTCGATCACCTTCAAATAAATTCTAAGTGATTTTAAATTGTTTTTAAAATTTTTAATTCACCTAAAATATGTTTTAATTATTTTGTAAAAGTGTTTTAAACTTATAATTCTTAAATAAATTTAAGATTTTTTACTTGTACATGCTTCAGTGGTACTTCCCATCTATCCTAGTCGCTTGGAACAGGTGAGGTATGTTACAGTTGAAGTAACAAGTAGGTGTAAATCAGATCAATTGAACTTGGCGATAAGATTAGTTTATCTAATTCTCAATTTTTAATATTTTTATTTTAATAGTTTATTCAATTGAATTGACCAGACTGATAGAACCAATATTGTTATATCAAAGTCTATTCTTGTGTTTTTTTTTTTTTTTTGGTTACCCCTTTATAAATTTTGACAAAAGTAGAGATGATGTTGAATGTTGTTGTGTTATTGACTGATGATTAATTTGCTATGCTCATGTTAAGTATTTTGAATCTTATTTGGTTCACATTGAAAAGGAGAGCTTTAGCACGATGCTATGTGTAAGGGGAAGACTCATTTGTCTCTTATATGTTAAAAGGGGAGTTCTTTGGCATGACATTTAGGGGGAGTTTCATTGATGGCTGTTTATTAATTATGATATATTTTGTTCAAATGTCAAAGCGGGATATCTTTCGGATTTTAACTGTTTATGGTGCAATTGTTTTATTTCTTGTTCGAACAGCATTTAAGAGAATAAGTTGGGACGATTAAAGTGGAGTGTGGTATTTTTGACTTGGATCATCTTGGTTGACATTTTATCAACAAATAAACTTTGGTTTAAGTTAAAATTATTTGTTGCATAAACTTTATTTGTTGCGTTTCACATATTCTACTCATAAACTATATGTTCTATTCACAATTCCAACAGAAGATAAATCGAGTTTTATTTGCTGCAAACCAAGCTTTTCCAATACCAGCAAAAGAACACTACTTATAAAAGAGAATGTCTTAGTTTGATCTTGACTAAGTTGATGGAAACCGAATTAATTTGTAGACTCAAAATAGCGCATCTTGTTTTTTCTGTCCTTTTTACAAATAAAAGTAATTGTTGTGAGATTAAACGTCCCATGATTAACTCATTATAAGCAATTTTGTTTGTCTCGTATCTATAATTTACTCGTGTATAAAACAACTCCCCACTCTTATTTTAAGATCACCAGTTGTTTCTTTCACTAAAAATAATTTTTGAAAAATGATTTGCTTTCAATTTAATATTAATTTAATATTTTTTAGTATTTAGACAAATTTGTATAAAATATTTTTGTTGTTTAATAATTTTTTAAAATATTTCATAAAAATTGTTTTCAATAAAATAAACATATGTTTGATATTTTGTTATCATTTCATTATTTAGTTAAATTTATTTTATTTATATATGAATTTATATTTCACATTGTTTTTACATATATTAAAATATTTGTAGACTCAAAATAGCGCATCTTGTTTTTTCTGTCCTTTTACAAATAAAAATAATTATTGTGAGATTAAACGTCCCATGATTAACTCATTATAAGCAATTTTGTTTGCCTCGTATCTATAATTTACTCGTGTATAAAACAACTCCCCACTCTTATTTTAAGATCACCATTGTTTCTCACTAAAAATAATTTTTGAAAAATGATTTGCTTTCAATTTAATATTAATTTAATATTTTTTAGTATTTAGACAAATTTGTATAAAATATTTTTGTTGTTTAATAATTTTTTAAAAATATTTCATAAAAATTGTTTTAATAAAATAAACATACGCTTGATATTTTGTTATCATTTCATTATTTAGTTAAATTTATTCTATTTATATATGAATTTATATTTCACATTGTTTTTGCATATATTAAAAATATTTGTTACATTCTCGTTCATTAGAATGTCATTTTTAGTTACATGACGACTAAGTAAGTATTTTTTATTTTAAAATGTGACATCAAAAAATTGACAAAAAATTTAACAATGTCAACAATTAAACTTGATTTTCAAATATAAAAATAGAGACTAAATTCTTGAAAATAAAAGTACAAAGACTAAATTGTAAATTTATAAAGAGTACATAGATTGACATATTTTAACCTTTATACTACAAAACATTTATATTATTAATATATTTATAATTGTAATAAATATTTATTATTAAAATATTAATATTAAATATTTTTAATAATATGTGAAGAATATTATTTAAATTTATTATTTTTAAAATTTATTATTAAAATAAAATTAAAATATTAAATAATTTATTAAAACAATAAATCATATTAATTATATTAATTCATATGTATGTTTAATAATATTAAAAATATAATATCTTAATAATTTTAAATATTTCTACAAGAATTCTTTTCCATGACTTGCACTTTTTTAAAAATAAATCATTTTACAACAAAAAAACTTATTTCCGCTCACCTGTAAATTATTTTTCATTTACTAAACTATTTTCTATGAAACAAACACAGAAAAACTTTTTATATGTAAACCAACCCTAAATTTAAAAGATATAAAAATAAATAAATAAATAAACACAAAACACAACATTTTTCTTTCAAACTATAGTTACCTTTATAAAATTTATTACTTAAAAAAGTTATTTGTTACCCGCAGAGTGGAGGGAATGAATTCTAGTATCTGAAATACTTTTTAAGATGAAAATATGACCTTGAAATCCAACCAAAAAATAAACTCTAGTTCAAGTTGAACAGACGATGAAGATTTGTTTTAAATGAGTCCATAAGGAATTAAATTAAAAGTCTACAGCACATTACATGAAGATTTGGACACCAAACTTATAAGATAAAGGAATAAAAAACAAAAGAAGCAACGTATGCAATACTAAAGAAAAGCCCTATTTAACATGATACAAGCACCATGAATTGCAATTAGCAAAACCTTAACAAAAAGAATATCTAATCGTGCCGACAAACATCATCAATTAACAGATAGCATTTGCCTAAGCAATGGCATATTTGATCGTCTCTACCTCCGTAGGTCGCCACATGGATTTCTGGACGCAGAGCAGGCCTTCCTTGTCCTTCGAGTATGTCATACGCACTTCCCACTGCATAGACTTTAACATATTCTCGAGCTCGTTAATGGTCTCAACGTTGTCTCGAACAATAAGTTTCCCTTCTGGTCTTAGTATTCTGTCAACCTCTGCAACAATGGCCACCAAATTGCACCTACATGTCCATAAACCATTGCATAGTTAGGCAGGAGCAGATGGTGAATATCATATTATGGAAAATGTCTTTTCAGGAAAAAGCTTCCACCAGAAATGGGGATTCAATACTAATCCTTATATGATATAAAGGCTAATGGAACAGAACGGAATGTTGATGAATTGATTATTCAAAGAAAAATGAATAAAGAAAACGTTTCAGGATCATGGTTGAAAGGTGATAATTATTTTAATATTGTGAGGAGCCATCAACAAGAATATAGAATTGGTAGTAAATCAAGGTAAGTGGAGTAGGAAAGAGAAAAACATTGATACAAACCTCTTGTTAAGCTTTGAGAATAGATGGTCGGCATGGAGAAGATCGTAAGACCTTGGATAGGTGCTAAACGATTCACACCAATCATGATACATGCCAAATAGACCTCTTTCATATATTATGGGAAGCGTATCTGGAGAGTCAATTGGGACCACATTCATGACCCATAAACTCAAATCTTTTAGTGCAGCAGCAAATCTGCAAGCATACCACAGTCAGAATCTAGGAAAGAAGATGAAGCCATAGAACAGAAAGTGTTAACTGTCAAACCATTATATCCTTCCTACTTCATGGAAATATAGGATATATATATATATGTATATTTGTTGCATACCCTCCATAAACAGCATTCATGTCCATGACATTTCTGACAGATGACCAGCTTATTCCCATCCCATTTAGGTATGACTTAGTTACTACCCGTTTCCAGTGCTCATTGTCTGCAGCAAAATCCTCTGGTGCTGCTTTGCCATAAACTCCAACTTGGGAACTCAACCAATAAGGTGATTTTTCCAACCTTTCTGGCCATCGCTCAGGCCACTGAGACCCACGTTCTGAAGCATCTACTGGCACTTTGTGCATGCAAGCTTGCAGGGGCACATTCCTGTAAATAAGAATCAAATCAAATGGCTCTTTTGATAGCTATATTGCAAGAGATCTAAATTTAGTCCAAAGTACAGTGAAATGCCTAAAGACATTCTTATTGAAAAGATGGTACACTTTCTGCTCTTAATACCAATACATATACACAGATACGTATTCGCTATAGCTTTACTGGATGCAAGTTAGCATATTGCTAGTAAGTCAGCAGCTATTTCTGGTGTCATCTTACAAAGTATTAATTTGTTTTTTAGCCAGAATATAGCTTTTACATGCAAGAAATAATACCATGCCGCATTTGGATCATCAGACTCAGGACAGAGTGGAGGCTCTTGTTTTGACCGTTGCTCGTAGCAGTCGTTAGAAGTAGGCTTCCTAAATGCTGCTACAGCCACGCCATTTACTGCATCCTTACTAGTTTTGTTTAAAAGCTCCCAGCACATTGATTTTGTTAGTTCAACCATAGCTGCAGAAAATCCACATATAAATTGAGAAGTTGTTACACACGATAGATTTCTCACACAAGACCCAGAGATGGTACAATGTAAATATACCTTCCCAGATTTCAACATCTTCAGTCTTGTCCTGATAAATTGGAGTAGCAGACCACACAAAGAAACCACCAGGTCGCAGGACACGGTTCAGCTCCAAGAGGAGTTTACCACCTGCATATTGCTAAGACTGGTGAATGTTCAAGCACTGAAAATTCATAAGGTACACTCCAGTGACTGATTACTATGAATCCAAGATGGCTTATAACTAAATACTTAAAAATAAGGTTGTAAGTACCTTCTATGTGCCATGGAACTCTACATCGTGCACAATGAACAATATCAAATACTCTGCCAGGGTAGGGAAGTCTCTTAGTACCCATCACAGCAGACACAGCAGGAATTCCCCTTTCAAGTGCAAATTGTACTTGAGCTTCATGTTCATCTTTTGGTGCAAAGGACATGGCAACAACACTTCTGTCAAAAAGAAAACCTCCAAAGCTGGCAACCCCACATCCAACATCCAATACTACGCGAGACCGTTTTCCCCAAGCTACATCAGGCACAGACTGAAGAACAAGAAGTAAAAAATTAAGCACATATTGAGAGAACAAATTGCAAGAGGATATAATATCAACCATGAACAAACTAATATATGATGATAGATTACAGAAATCAAAATAGCAGATGCCTTACAAGAAACATAACTGATATATCATAACAATTGATCACGTATGATAAGAATTACCACTGTAATAATAGAGAACAAAAATGTGAAGACAATACATTCATTTGGAGCACTCACCTCTTCTATGAAGTCGATATAATGAAGCGCGCCGTGCTTAAACTGGGTTCCACCACCAGGAAATGTGAGGTATTCTCCAGTAACTTTCACCCAATTCTGATGCCCCTTAATTTGTGCCAATTTGGTATGGGGAACATTGTAGTACCAAATCTGCCGCGGCAGGAAAATATTTGTTACTGCATCTGATCAAGCCAAATATCAGAGCCAAAAAATGAACTAGCACATGTTATGTTAAAGTACCTTTTCCCTGCTTTTTGGCCACTCAATTGGACGCTTATATCGTTCAGGAAGAGGAACAAGGCAGGTTGGTGGTTCTTCTGGACAGTGCCTCTCTCGATGTTCATAATGTTTAGTAGAAGGAAGATGCCTGATTGCTTCCAAATTGTCAAGGCATGGGATATAATCAGGCCCCGCAGTGGAATTGCACAGCTTCCAACTATATTTCTTGGATGATAACTGAGTTTCCTTTTCAATCTTTGATTCTGTCGCCTGAGTAGAGAACGATCCAGTTTGGGTCACGGTTTCATTCAAAAGTTCAGATTGAGCACCAGATGGGAAAACTTCATTTGAGCTCTGGTTTTTCAGCTGACCATCATCTTTTGGTTCATCAGAGCTTTTTTCCAACTCATTATTATCATTTTGATCAACCTTCTCTTCTATCTGATTATCCGCCTGATCGCCATTAGTTTCGGAGGAGCTTTCATCTTGTTTCTTGTCACCATCATCAAGATCAGATTTCTCATTGTTCTCTTCAGATTTCTTGTCATTCTCATTTGAATCAGATTTCTTGTCAGTCTCATCCGAATCAGATTTCTTGTCGTCAGAATTCTCTAGGGAATCCCCTTGTCCACCCGAGTCGTCACCACTTTTCTCTCCACCTTCTGAAGCTGACTGCTCATCATGCTTCTTGGACTCATCCATTTGAGTGTCTTCATTTTTATCCTGATTTTCTTGTGTATTCAAGTTACCTTTACCATCATTTTCAGCTAAACTCACGTTCCCGTCCCCTTTGGTGGCATCATCAAGTAAATCCCCGCGGTTATCTTCAAAGTCTGAGGTGTTACTGCTGTCATTGTTATCACTGGTTACCGGTGTAACCTGATCTTCAACCTGATTTTTCTTTTCCTCAGCCGATCCGTTCCCGGTTTCAACAGGGACAACCGAGGACGACGTCAACATCCAAATCCCAACTAAACATAATCCCACGAAAACCACAATAGTGACAGTGGAACAATAACTCGAAGACGATTTCCTATTATTATTATTATTATCTACTCTACTATATTTCCCTAACGCCATGATCACTCAGTATTCCCTTCCTTTCTAGTCAATACTTCAAAATTCCACACCTGAAATCTATTTTCAAAAATAAAAGTTCAAAACTATATTTCAACGAAAAGCTAATGATTCATTAAAAAAAATGCAGCTCAAATAAGATCTAATAGAATTAAAAGCAAACACTAGCATATATAAACAAGTAACTACATATTTCAAAATTATAGTCAGAAACAACCAGATCTAGTCAAAATCCAACTAGATCTACAACAAACAAAGAAAACGAAATTTACCAGAAAATCCAAAACTGAAGAGATCTGAAAGAGAAAATTCTTAACTATCTTTACTGCTTCATTGTTTCTGCATTAAGCAAAGAATTCTAGCTTATAGCTGTCAATGGAAATTAAGGGGAAAAAAGCAATGAGAAAAAAGAAATCTAATTGATGGTTTAATACAAGGGAACTAGATTTTAGAGTTTATATAAGGAGAAAACAAGGCGTTGAAGAGACTAGAGAGAGCTAAAGTGACGGCCAAGGTAAAAGGAAAAAGCCGCGGAATCAATAAGAGGTATTTTTATTTTTGCAAAAAAATAACTATTGGATTGAGGATGCACTAATCAAATGACAATTTTGCCATTTTACAGATTGTATAACATGTTTTTGTTATGAAACGGAGAATAAATACAATAAAAAAACATAGAGATAGATGAATAAGGATATTTATAATCCTCTTCAAAGTTTATATATATAGATAAAATTTAAAAAAATATTATAGTGAAGGAAAAAAGTACTTGTATCTATAATGTATATAACATATTGTTTCATTCAAAATCTTATCTGAAAAATCTAATAGGACAAAACATTATTTTAGTAAAAAAAAGTACAACACGTATTTATTCTACTTATAAAAACATCACATAAGTATTTATATCGCCATTCTTTTGAAAGTCATAAGTGAGGAGAAATTTGGGGAAAATATGTGTTGATCTCTTTAGGAGTTTGCACAATAATCATCATAAACTTTGATCACGATCCTTCTATAAAAACATATGTTCAAATCAATTCAATAAATATTTACGAAAATATATTGAACAATTTCCTAATAATTTATATATGCTTCTAACATTCCAAATTTTTCAAAGATTTTAATATAAACGTCACTATATGGTGATTCATATAAAAATTGTAACAACTATCATTAGACGTATATCAAATTCTCATGAACTGTTACATTAATAAGATATCTAAAAGTTATTACATCCACCACAAAAGAATATTTTCATAATCAATGCCAAGACTTAGTGAAAAACTTTATATTTCTTATTTCTTTTTCGCAAAACTACTTCATTTGAACTCTCACTGGCTTTACACATTTAAATATTTGGACTATTGGTCCAAAAACTTCACGAATTTAATTCTACTTGAGTTGTATCTTTCTATTTTGACCAAAATATTTTATGTAAATATTTCTGAACAAATTTTGTAACACCCCTAACCCATATTCGTCTCCAGTACAAGGTTACGGAGTATTACCGGAGTTTATAGAACAAATATAGTTAATTCATATCATTTACTATTCATATTCGAAATCAATCATATTGTCCCTTAAATGAGCCCTCGAGACCCAAAATATGCATTTAAAACAAGTCAGGACTAAACTGGGAACTCAAAGAATTTTTTGCAAAATCTCAAAAATTTTCCAATGTGTAAGGGACACACGCCCGTGTGGCTAGGCTGTGTATCTCACACGGTCGAGAGACACACCCGTGTCTCAAGCCGTGTGGACATTCGAAAACCCGTGTCTAAATTAAGGTGGTTACTGACTTGGGTCACACGACCAAGCCACATGCTAGTGTGTTAGGCCGTGTGAACATTTTAATTTACATTAATTAGGTGCAGGGGCACATGGCCAAGTCATACACCCGTGTGCCAGGCCGTATGCCACACAAGGCTGAGACATACGCCCGTGTCTCTGCCCGTGTGAAAAACCTGAGCATTATGTTTTGCAATTTTAAAGATGCAGAGGAGACACGACCGAACCACACGCCCGTGCGCATGGCCATTGTCACACAGGCTGAGACACACGCCTGTGTCTATGCCTGTGTGGACAAAATAAGGCCATTTCCAAGCCTTATTTCTCACCCAAACTGGTCTTTCACCTACATTAACATTTTAACACATTCCCAATCCAATATAAATCATTCAAATCAAGCCAAAATAATTTTTATGTAAGACATATCAAGACATATGCTCAAGTATCTATACTTACCAAAATACCATATGTACATATAGGCATGTTCTATCAATTTTACTATCATAATCAATATGCCTTTATGATTTTCATTAATCATCCATTTCAAACACACATTAAGCATATTAAGACCATTTTATATATCAAAACATACCATTTACAAGCCATACCAATGGCTAATCCCAACCAAACACATATATGCCATCCTTAACAACTTTAGCCTATATATGCCATTATACTCAAAAGAAATTTTTGCTATTTATATCGAAACGAGCTGTAGGATAGTGTGATGTAGCTCCGATCAACTTCCAACCTTTATGAACCTCCAAGTACTATAAAACAATAAAACAGAGTAAGCAATTAATGCTTAGTAAGTTCGTATAACGGAAATTATCTTACCATTCATTTACATTTATGGTAAGCATACAAACACATTCCAAACAACTTGGCCAAAAGCCTAAGCACATAATCTCACCAAACATGTTAGTTATTTATTTCATGTGAATACCAAGAATAAGGATGAGCTCATCAAAAGTCAAGTTCCATGTATTTTATACATATATATATATATATATATATATACACATACGGGTAACAATTCAATTTGGATTCATATGTTCTCATGTCAGGATTTTTGCCCGTTGAATCATTTAAAATATCGATGGATACACGAGTAGTATACACTAAGTGTACAAAACTGTAATCTATCAATTCATATTTGGGAATGCTCATAAGAGCACATAAATGGAAAGTACTCTCTCAAACCATATAACGGGAAGCTCATGTGAGCCATGTAATAGGAGCTTATCCGAGCCTTATAACGAGAAGCTCTTAAGAGCTATAATTAGGAAGCTCATGTGACCCAATAACGGGTAGCTCCGAAGAGCCATAAATCAGGAAGCTCTGGATAGCCATATATCAGAAAGTTTAAGCAAGCCATATTGGGAAGCTTACAAAGAGCCTTTAATCTGGAAGCTCTCGAAGAGCCATATAACGGGACGCTTATAAGAGTTGTAGTGAGTCTACAACACATGCAGAATCACAACCAATCGGGATGCTCTGAAGAGCTATTAACTGGAAGCTCGCAAGAACCATACAACGGGATGCTTGAGAAGGCTTATAACGGGACGCTCTTTCTCCATCGAATTTCATTTATTCAAACGGGACTTGACATTTATCAGTCTTTGTCGGATATGTAATCAATTTCATATAAATAACAATTACACAATTCACATATATAACATTCAATTCAAACATATAAATATACACAATTTAGTTACATGAACTTACCTCGACAATGTTTGCGTTCGTAAACTATTATTCTGATACTTTTTGTTTTCCCCGATCCAATTCTGAACTAGGTCTATCCGGATCTATACGAGTAAATTTAACTCAATTTAATAAAATTCACATTCAATTCCATCCAATTCACATCTTAGGCAAAATTACCATTTTACCCCTATACTTTTGATTAATTACGATTTCGTCCCTAGGCTCGAAAATGAAATTCATGCAATTTAATCCTTATTCCAAGCCTAGCCGATTTTTGCATATAACATTTACAGCCTATATATTTCACAAAAATTGGAATTTTTCCATGAATTTTACATATTTTCAATTTAGTCCCTAAATCACAATTTTATGAAAATTTCCTTTACAAAAGTTGTTTATCTATCAACAACCTTTCCATTTCTACCATAAAACTTCATAATTCATGCATATTCATCCATGGAAAAAATTTAATACTTTGATAAATTTGAAAACTAATCCCCAAAATAGTTAAATTAAGTTATTACGATCTCGAAAATATGAAAATTGCTAAAAAAGAAAAAGATTTGTAACACCCCTTACTCGTATTTGACGCCAAAATAGGGTATGAGGTATTATTGGACTTAAACACAAACAAACATACATTTCCGAGTCATAAATTTTCGTCCAAATTAAAACCATTCATATACAATCACAATGTCCCTAATACTAGCCTACAAGGCCCAAAACATACTTTGGAGGTAGTTTAGGACTGAACCGAGAACTTTGGAAAATTTCATAAAACTTAGAAAATTTTTGCCCTAAATAAGAGTCACACGCCCGTGTGGCCAGCTGCGTGGTTACACACGCCCGTGTCCCAACCCCGTGTAACTCACTGTTTGTTACCCAAGAACAAATTGAAGATACACGGCCAAGTCACACGCCCGTGCCTCTACCCGTGTTGTAACACCCCTATCCCGTAACTGTAGCCGGAATAGGACGAGACGTTACCAGAAATTAGGAATCGGATCAGAACAGTAAAATTTTGAACCTTTTCTTAAATAAAAGATCATTTATTTATATAACTAATAGACACAAACAAAGATCGAATTTAAAACTTATAAAAGTAAACTTCCATAAGATGCCATATTCACATGGCTTATATACAATAGTCAAAATATCATTCTACTTATAGTCTATCCTATACATGCCATAAGCTAAGTCCAAATCACATGATTACCACAATAGTAGATAGTGTGACGAAGTACTGACGATCCTCGAGCTAATAGTAAGAGTCAACGATCTACAAAAATAAACAGAGAAACATAACATTCAAAGTAAGCTTTCATAAGCTTAGTAAGTCTTAAGCAATTTAAACAGTTGAACTTAAAAAAAAAAAAAACAAACCAAATGTTCAAAATCACATAACACTTTCTGAGTACAATACTATTTGGCCGATTATGCACAAGCACATATCATTTGACTCCGTTTATACTCAAACTCATATAAACATAGTATTTACAAGCTTTCGGATGAACTTTAATTCTTTCAAATTTCACTAGTGTATCATTTCTTACCCACACTTACTTTCAACATTCATAGTTAAATGGCATATCGAAAACTATCTTGTAACTTTGCATAATAACTGAATGCACACATATACAAATATACATATGAATTTACAACATCTTTTCATATGCTTCTCATTACACATTCTTAATTCCCGCCAGATCAATCTCACATATATAATATATATATCACATACCTGAATCACTTAATGTGTAATACGAGTTCAATTTATCACTTAATGTGTAATACGCGTTCAATTTATCATCTTAGCATAGGATCTCGTAGTCATATACTTTATCAAATTCACTAGCACTTGGCTTTGAGGTATAAAACCCGAACATAACACCAAAGACGAAGCCTCACGGACTTTAAACCCGGATACAATCTCAAAGACAATTTATTTTATATACTTTTTACTAACTTTGGCCTCATCAAATATCTAAATATACACACTTTTCACAATTGGTCATTCGGCCACATTATATACACATAAACATATGTACATTTCACACTTACCCATTCGGTCACACCACATACACAAGCACATATATAAGATAATGCTTTTATCATTACTTGCTAATACATCATATACTTTGCTTTCATTTAAATAACCACTCAGCCATATTACATTTCTAAGTAACCATTCGGCCTTACTATACAAATAAGATAGCACATATTTTCATAAAGGCCATTCAGATAACTTGCACACATTTAATATTAGCCATTTCGGCCTCACCATATATACATATCTTGTACATCAATTTCATCATATCAAAATCGACTAGGTATACTAGTCATTCATGGCTTATAGCCTCAATTTAATATGGATTCGGTACTTTGATTACCAATATTTAATCAAACATGTTCTTAATTACAATTATTTAACATTTTATTTTACATTCGGCAATGACATGTTCATCTCCAATAATTCAATCCTTATAAACTTATAATTTCACAAATTTTAACATCAAAGATCCATCTAACACTCATATATCATTTCCTAACGTCACAATTCAAAATTCACATATGGTTTTAATCAATATCTTATAAGCAACTCAAACAGTTTTATCAATGTTTACAACATAATCAGAAATTCACTACAAGCTGTCTTCCTGAGCAACAATCATTAAATTATTTGTAACTGGAGCTACGAAACTCCAAATCAACTGCCGTTAATTTTCCCTAGAAATAGACTCATAAAGCTTTAATTACATAATTTATTAAGCCTCTAACTCAACTCCAACAATTTATGGTGATTTTCTAAAATCATGTTATTGTCTTTGTCCTAAGGATCTATTACAATTTACTCTTAAATTTCCAAAAGTTCAAACACTTAAGAACTTACTAAGATCTCAATTTCCCTTCTTCAATTTCCTAATCACATTAATAGTTTCACTTACTTTGTAACATTAATCCACAATTCATCTCATAATTCATTCAGTAATTTCATCACATAATTTATTAAAATACCATTTCCTTATATTGATTTCAAATACATTCAAGAATTTAAAGCATAATTTCATAGCCAAATGTATTCACTATTCGACATTTACAAGAAATTCATAGTATTTTATTCACATCTTAACTCATGATGCTTTCGGTTATTCCATCTTATCTCATGTATTTAAAATACCATTCACACATATTAGTTCATAAGACATTTGGCTATCACACATAGTCCTCATTAAATTCATACTCATTCTATTTACCATTACTTAACCGAAACACAGAGATCATATATCATTCTCTAAAACTCTTTTAGCATATACCTCATTTCCATGCACAATTTAATCGAGTAAGCTAGCCATTTTCGTCTCATATTATGAACATTATTAATCATTCGAAAATATATATTTATATATCACATATACTAAAACTTTATTCTATATTCATTTAATCTTTAAACATATAAATTCAACTTAATCGTTTAAGAGCTTACCTCAAAAGTTATCGTACGGCTATATCGACTACACGACTACCTTTGTTTTTTCCTCGATCCGAGTTTGTCCCCTTAAGCTCTTGGTACTCAATCAACAATTTTAACTACTCAATTTACAAACGGCAATGTCACTACTTTACATAACAAAAATTAAATTTCATTACTTAAACTATCCACGGCAATCACCTTCCGAGCACCTTAATTTTCTTTAAGTTAAACCACCTCATAGCATACATATACACATTCGGCTAATTATAAAACAAAATCAACACTCATAACCGAATCATTAACTAAAATCACATTTGGTAATATGCTTAAATAATCTTCAATATTTAATAACATCTAAAACTAATTTGCTTGAGGTGCCATGAATTATTCAAATTGGCCGAATATCATTGAATTTCTAAAATCATGCTTATAACCACTTGGCCGAATTTCACATATCAAAGCCATTTATATATATTAGTCAAAGTATTTAACAACACCTAAAAGTCCAAAACTGAATGCTCATCTTACCACCAACATGCATATTTAATTATCTCAAGCCTCTCTTAATCAATTTTATTCATAATAGCATGAACTCAACAATCCATTACTCATACAAAACAAACATAACTGAAAATCCCTTCATGAACTAATCACTCACATGTAACATACTTTTCAAAAACAAGCTCATAAACATATGAATATTGGTATCAAATTGTCCATTGAACATTCGTTTACTATCTTCTATCCTCAACTCAAATTTCCTCACTCATTTTCACTAAGGCCGAATCTAAAATGCCTCATAAACTAAATTTATCAAGTGGGTTTCGCTAGAAAAGAAGAGAAACACAAATTCATCAACAATTTACAAAACCACATCAAATTACCTTCAAATTTGCCTTCAATTGACCGAACGGTCCCAAAACCATCCTTCACTCTTCTTCTTTTTATGAATTTCACTAGGTGAAGAAACAAAGATGAGTTCTTGTTTTCTTCACCAAATTCTTATTTTATTTTTATCAATAAACTATATAATAATGACTATATCAATAAACTACTTAAAAAATATCAATTCATTATTATACATATAAAATATGCTTATTTTGCTCACCAAAACCATCATGGCCGGCCACTAACATTAAAAGTGGCAACTTGACATGCAAACCCACTTATTTGCATCATTCAATAATTAATCACTTAAAATAAGCCACACATATATTCAAAGCTTCTCACATAAGTCCTTTTTATTTAGAAACACATTCAAATTGACAAAAATCAAAGCATTCAAATTTCACACATGCATGATCACATATTTTAGACATAAAATATTATATTCAATTATTTCTGAGACTCGATTTAGCGGTCCCGAAACCACTTCCCGACTAGGGTCAGAATAGGGCTATCACATGTGTGCTCGATTCTGAGCATTTTGTTTCTCAAAATTTAGGTGCAGAGGACACACGGCCTAAGCACATGCTCATGGGGCAAGCCGTGTGTCACACATGCCTGTGTGCCTACCAATGTGGACAAAATAAAGGCTATTTACCAAGCTATTTGTCACCCTCATTTCCACCTACATACGCACACAAGTTTAGTGGCATAAATCATGATATACTTAAGCAACCAAACATCCACAAAACAAGGCCAAATCATGTCATTTCATTATCCACACTCAACATATTTACAACACCATATTTTGTCAAACCAAATCATACCAACTTGTCGAAACTTGTCAAATACATCCAAGGAGTCAATCACAATTCATACAACATTAAAGCATTTAAAACATAAATATGGCAATTCATTATTTACATATGAACTTACTCGGTACAAAAATAGTAGAAATGAGACCTAATCGTCAAACATTTTGTTTTTCCCCCGATCTAAGTCTGAACCTCGTTTTTCTTGATCTATAATAACAAATTTAACTTATTTAATAAACACATTTTTCAATTCAGTCCAAAAATCATATTATGGAAAAAATACATTTTTGCCCCTAATGTTTCATATTTTACAATTTAGTCCCTAGGCTCATAAATTGAAATGTATTCAATTTCTTCAAAATCCAAGCCTAACCAAACCATTTTCATAATTATACCAGCCCATATTTTCCACTTAATCACACTTTTAGTACTTATTTTA
Source organism: Gossypium arboreum (assembly GCF_025698485.1). NCBI lineage: Eukaryota > Viridiplantae > Streptophyta > Magnoliopsida > Malvales > Malvaceae > Gossypium > Gossypium arboreum. The sequence continues at coordinate 31,424,926 of NC_069081.1, forward strand.
TAACTTTTACAAATAGGTCCTTTTTGACATTTTTACCAAAAATCACTTAGCAAAAGTCGTTTTTCTAATAACAAACATGCATTTTCTACCATTAGCCATCAAAATACACACATGTATAATATGGGTCAAACCCTAGACCTTAATCATACCTCAAATTAGTGCTAGAAATAGGTAGATCGAGTTACGACTTCAAAAATGTAAAGAGCATTAAAAATGGGGCAAGAATAGACATACAATCGAGCTTGAAAGTTGGAAAAAAACCATAGCTATGGAGACCTTTCAATTTTTGGCACTAAAGGATGAAATTAGAAAGATGAACATCTTTTATTTTAGTTATTTTGGCTTTATTTACCAAATGACCAAAATGCCATTTTTTTAAAACACTAAAATTTCTCTTACTTCATGTCCATTTTTGTCCACTAACTTAAGTAATGGTCTAATTACTATCTAAGGACCTCTAATTTAAAATTTCATAGCAATTAGACACCTCTAGCATATAGAACCCAAGTTTTGCACTTTTTACAATTTAGTCCTTTATGCTAAATTGAGTGTCCAAATGTCAAAATTTTAGAACGAAATTTTCATAAAATCATTCTATAAAACTGTAGACCATAAAAATATAAGAAAAATAATTTTTTCTATGTCGAATTTGTGGGCCCGAAACTAGTGTTCTGACTAGGCCCAAAATCAGGCTGTGTTACAAGATTACTTACCTAATTAAGCTAAGTAAGCTTGCTTGAGCACTTTTATCTTTGCTAGGGTTTCCATGTTTTTCTATTTAGGATAGATGATGAAAATGATGATATTTTCTTATATTATTAATTTATCATCTTTTCATCTTTTAATTTCCAATTTCGTCCTTTTCTTTAATTAAATTTCCATGGATGAATCATCATACTTATCTACTAACTCCACTTAATGGTCTAATTTCCATATAAGGACCTCGAATTTTGAATTTCATAGCTATTTGATACTTATAGCTACTAGAACTCAACTTTTTCATTTTATGCAAGTTGGTCCTTTATTAAATTAGACATGTAATCCGTAAAATTTTCTTAATGAAAATTTCATATGTTATTCCTATTATAATGCAGACTATGCACTAATATTAAAATAATTTTCTTTCTGACTTGGATTTGTGGTCTCGAAACCACTGTTACGATTTCACTGAAAATAGGCAGTTACAAATTTATTCAAGATTCTCATTTTTTTTTCATTATCTCAATAATACTATTTCATGCAAAACTATTATCGACAACTTACTACTTTCCATTATTCCATATTTTTTTTATATTGACATAACTTATTGAAATCTCTTTATTTTCACTAGTTCTATATTCAGGTACCTGAATCTCTTTTAGGGTTTTAATGATTAGTTATGTCTGGGTCTCTTCAAGAGCACTCACCTCAACTATAAGACTATCTTGATTTATTATTTAATTCTACTAGAATTTTATCTTTTAAACCAATCAATCTATCATTTTTCAAGCATGCAATACTTTCAATTTATTCTAACAAGGTTGTCCTATTGGGACTTCAATACATTAGCTAGTATATAAGACTTGGTTAATTCTTATTAGGTCAGTAAATACATTTGGCAGTTAACTTACAATAAAGTGAATTATCTTTTGAATTTCTGGTTCAAATTACTTTCTATGAGAACCTAGATAATGATAATCCATCTAAGTAATTATTTCATCCAACTATTATTTCTCTCTCCTAATGTTGGGAAAACTATCAAACCAAAATAGTAATTACAAATCATGTCATAATTGAATTTCCAATTCATTCAAAATATCTAATAATACATGGAGACTTATAATTAATATATTTTCAATATTCTTTAAATACCTATTTTGTGCGTTGTGGTGGAGCAACTTGAACATACATCATACATTCAAAACTTCTAAGTGGGTTATATTTGACTCATGACCAAAACCCAATTGAGATGATGAGTATTTATCATAACTTATTGGCATGATGTGTAACACCCCTAACCCGTATCCATCGCCATAATAGGGTTACGGAGCATTACCGAACTAATAACACAATCGAACATACATTTCTCAAACAATTATCAAATTCAAATACAAGTCATTCACAATCATTCATCATGTCCCTAATACGAGCCTACGATGTAACAGCCCAGTTTTAGCTAAATCGAAATAGTGGTTTCGAAGCCACAAATCCGATGTAAGAAAATTATTTTAATATTATTTAATGTGTTTAAAGTATGATTGTATATATGTGTGAAAATTTTGTGAGCTAATTTTATCATTTAATAGTTCAATTTGAGAAAAAAGGACTAAATTGCGTAAAATGAAAAAGTTGCATTCTACTTGTTAAAGGTGCCAAATAGCTTTGGCTTTTAACTATGATGGACTTAAATGGTAATTAGACTATTTTAAAGGTTAATGGATCTTAATGGACATCCATTATATGTTATTATATGTTTATAATAAAGGTTATAATAGTGAAATGGTAAATTAAGTTATAATTTAATTAAAACAAAGCCAAAATTTCATTTTTATTCATCTTTGGCAACTGATTTTTATAGAATAAAGAAAGATTTGAAGCTTTTTAAGGGTCAGCACCTTACTAGCTTGATTAAGGTACGATTTTAGCTCGGTTTTTGATGATTTCTACGTTTTTGTAATTATTACTTTGTATTCTAGCTAGCCAATGCCTTAATTTTTGAAGTTGTTAATGATTTTGTGAAGTGCTATTGATGAATGCTTGATATTTTGAATGTTTTATGATGAAAAATGAATATCTGTTGATAGTTATACAAGTTTTGTTAAGTAATTTTGAGTAAAAATGCCTATTAGGGGTTTAATTGTAAAAAGTGTAAATTGAGGGGTTGAAATGTGAAATAAATGAAAGTTTTGGGCTTCTAGGGACCTATATGAAATTTGGATAGGCTTGGGTTTAATGAAATTTCATGAATTTTGTGTATTTGTGAAATAGGGACTAAATTGTAAAAAAGTGGAACTTTAGAGGCTAAAGTATAAAAATTCCAAAATATGTGTTTGTGGACTAAATTGAATGATTTGATGAATAAATGAGTTAATTTTGAATGTATATAGATCAAGAACGAAAGAAATCAGATTTAGATTGGGGGAAATCAAAAGTTATTAATAGTCGATCCAGTCCGTTTATTCTGAATACAAGGTAAGTTCATATACAAATAAATGTATTTAAATTCGAATTATATATGTTTAATTGTCATTGAACTACTATGAATGCTGAATGATCAAATACGAGCAAGAACCGACAGGGTTACAATATCCCAAAATCTCGTACGAACCTTAGGAATAGTATAAGATACGAATGTCATGACATTAGGATTAACGAGATGTGATTATGTGTAAGACCATGTCTGGGACATTGGCATCATTATGTGATTACGTGTAAGACCACAGTTGGGTTATCGGCATCCATATGATAACATGTAAGACCATATCTAGGATATGGCATTGTTCTGAGTATCCTTAACAATTCCAAAAGGTTCAAAGGGCAAAGTCAAGTCGAACAAGAATGTGTGAATGATTTAAGTGACTCAGGTATGTATGAGATTCATACAAGTATTGAAAATGGAAGTATTTGATGAGTTCATTTATGATATTGAATATGTATACATTGAGAAAGGTTTGTGAGCTTATATGTGCTTACTCATAGTTTGCCTATTGATGAAAATGGTGTTGATTCATGTGGTAATTTTATTTGTATATGGATTACTAAGCTTTTAAAGCTTACTTGTGTGTTCTTTCCCTGTTTTATAGATAATTGAAGCTAGCTCAAACTCGGGGATCATCAAGAACATCGTCACACTATATATCAACTTGTTGGTATTTTTGGTGCTTTGTAAATATATGTATAGGCTAGTGATATGATGATGTGTTTTGAGATATGATATTAGCCATGAGGTTTGACTCATAAATGATGTAAATGTTGGTGTGTATTTAGCCATTTGGGTTGGCTTATTATATGATTTTGGTAAGTGAAACATGATGTATATAAATGGATTTGTGTTTTGGCATGTTTTTCATGGATGTTGTGATGATTAATTGGTATGATTTGAGGTTTAAAATAGATGATAAGATGATGAGAAAAATGCATTGAGAAGATAGGTGAAATTGTTGGTAATGGCATATTGTTTTAGTATGTTTTGGATATGATTTGAGTAGTGAAATGGATGGATTTTAATTGGCATGATTTGTATATGAAATAACATGTTTTGGTTGCCTATAAATGTATTGAAACGGTATGAAATAATGTGGTTGTGGTTTGCTTGAGGAGGGTGAGAAATGTGGCTTAAACCAAGCTTATTTGCGCCCCACACGGTCGAGTTGAGTACACAAGCGTGTGACTCGACCGTATGTTTGCTGTAACTTAATTAAACAAGTCAGTAAGTCACACGACTTAGACACATGGGCGTGTCTCCTAGTTGTGTGTGACACATGGGCTGGCACATGGGCGTGTGGCCGGCCATGTGACCCATGTAACACCCCGTACCAGAGTCCGTTACCGGAGTCGAACACAAGGTGCACACAGACTTAACTTAATTATTTTCACAGTCCATTTAAAAATTTCCAGACAAGCTGGTTACTGCATCACTGTCGCCTTAAAAATCATATCTTGAGTTTCAAAACTCGAAAATCAGTTTCGTAATTTTTCCTTGAAACTAGACTCATATGTCCATCTACAGATTTTTTTCTAAAATTTTTGGTCAAGCCAATTAGTACAGTTTATTAGTTAAAGTCTCCCCTATTCCAGGGTTCGACTACACTGACCTTCATGCATTACGAATTGGATATCTCCCTGTACAGGGCTTCAATACTGATCCCTTTTATTTCTCTAGAAACTAGACTCAAAGAGGAATCTATACATATATGGCATGACTCCTAATTATCTCTGGTTAATTTATAATAAATTTCCAAAGTCGGAACAGGGAATCCAGAAACCGTTCTGGCCCTGTTTCACGAAAACCTAAATATCTCTTAACATACAACTAATATGATGGTTTCGTTTCTTCCATATGAAAGTAGATTCATCAAGGTTCATTTACATAATTTATTCACTATTTAATTCCATTCCTGCTAATTTTAGTGATTTTTCACATCCACACCACTGCTGCTGTCAGCATCTATTCTTAAGGTAAACTTTACCTATTTCGTGGTTTCCATGGACTAACTAGAGTTTTGTCATACATAGGTCCACATATAATCATATTTAGCCATTCCAAGGGCTGATCATTGCCCAACACTTCCATTCCAGTCCATAGTCACATCATGAAACCATATATATATACATGAACACAAATGGTCTAATGCCATACTCCACTTCTACGAGCCATTTTCGCATGGCTGTACACACATACATCACAAAAAGTACTTGAAAAACAACAAAGGGTAGTCCTATACATGCTATTTTAAAGCTCAACCAAAATTTGTACCAAAAGGGGGCTTTGATAGTGTGGGAGACTTCGACTTCCAAAAATCCCGAGTCCGATAGCTGACGAGCCAAAATCTATAAAACAGAGAACAAAGAAACGGAGTAAGCAATTTATGCTTAGTAAGTTTTGAGCAAAGAATTTAAGCACAATAGAGGTATAGCATCCATATAACTAAACGGACAATTCCGTATATACATATTCTCAAATCATTCCTACTTCACATTCCAACCCCTGAATTCATACATGAGGGATCATCTTAGCCAAATACCGGAAGCTCACTACTCGACTGAGCGAATATTATTCGAAGGGAATCAACTATTCCAATGCACATACGAACATACCTCATTGCTGGAATTTTTCAAGCGTATTAACTGAAATTTTTATAGCAAGGTTGCTCATTCCCGAATCACGTACCTTCGGAATTTAACCGGATATAGCTACTCGTTCGATTGTCTTCGGGACATAGCCCGGTTATAGTAATTCACGCAAATGCCTTCGGTACTTAACCCGGATTTGGTAACTCGCACAATTGCCTTCGGGAATTAACCCGGATTTGGTAACTCGCACAAATGCCTTCGGGAATTAACCCGGATTTAGTAACTCGCACAAATGCCTTCGGAAATTAACCCGGATTTAGTAACTCGCACAAATGCCTTCGGGAATTAACCCGGATATCATTCGAATAACCAAGCACATATATTAACAAATCATAACACATCCGTATTTCATTCTCACTACCAAAGCTCGAACACAAGACACTATCATATTTACAATTTTGGCTCAATAGCCACATACAAGAGCATGATTTTGATTTGTTTATTACATAATCTAATTAGATCATAATCTAAGTTCCATTACTCGAAAACTTACCTCGGATGTTGTCGAACGATTCCGATGGCTATTCGACCACTTTTTCCTTCCCTTTATCGGATTTAGTCCCCCTTTGCTCTTGAGCTTAATTTAACAAATAAATTGATTTAATCATTTGAGCATCGACAAGAGGAATTCAAGGTACTTAGCCCACATATATTCATTAGACATTAAAGTCACATATGTACGGAATTCATGAATCAAACTCAACACATTAGTTAGTACTCTCCTTAGCCGAATTTTCTAAGTCAAGATAAAGCCTTCAACATGCTTACTCATGGCCGAACAACACATCAACCTAGGTACTCATTCATGTGGCCGATTATGCATGTTGATGTTGAGGCCAATTACATGTTTAATACCACACATGAATGGCATACATTTTACTAACTAATGCATTACATATTGTAGCTCAATACACATCTATCATTTACTTCATAACCAAACATCATCACAAGTAAATATATACCTTGAGATAGTATATATGTCATATGCAAACATATATACATATAGGTGCAAGGGCGAATCTCAAGTTGATTATAACCAAATATAAACATATATCCAAAACACAAATCTTACCTACCATGCAATAAGCATAAATCATTCTTATGGATATACCATGGCGAATACATCACAACACCATACCATTTCAATTTTGGTCATGGTTAAACAAAGAACTTAATGTCTCACTCAAAAATGCTAAAAGAAAATCCAAGAATCATCAACCCACCATCACATATATCATCGACAAGCTTCATATTTAGCATGCAATGGCATTAACACAAAATCCACCTTGGCGAACATCATTCCCATGACATAGCAAAGATTTGAACCATGGGCTAATTAGAACTCAAGCTAGCAACTAAAAACATGCATGAATCTCATGGCACAACCTCAACATACCTTAATCTAGATACAAGTATGGCCAAACCTCCTCCTAATCCTCTTCCAACCCAAGCATGAAGCAAGAACTCCTCTTCTTCCTTAGGATTTTCGCCAAGAGAAGTGAAAATGTTGAACATTTTTTTGTTTTCTTTCCCTCAACTCACGGCAATGGGGATCACACACCTTCTCTTTTTCTTTTTTTTCCATTTCTTTATTCCTAACCTTAGTTTATTGTTTCCTCCCATAATGCACCAACAAAACATGTCCATGACATGTTTTGCCCATCATTCTTTGTCATGGCCGCCACCACTTATAAAAAGAAGGGATATTTGACATGCAAGTCCTCCTTTTGATTACATGCACTATTAGGTCCTTATAGATTAGCCTATCACATTTCAAAAGTGTCACACAAGTCCTAATAACTGAATTCACATGCAATCGACTAAATCGAAGCTTGAAATTTTCACACATTCATAAATACATATTCTAGACAATAAATATTACGTTCAAACATTTCGGTGACTCGGTTTAGCGATCCCGAAACCATTTCCCGACTAGGGTCAATTTTGGGCTGTCACAACTCTCCCCCACTTAAGAAATTTTCGTCCCCGAAAATCTTACCGGTAAATAGGTTTGGGTATCGCTCTTTTATAGAGTTCTCGGGTTCCCAAGTAGCTTCTTCCATCCCGTGTTTGAGCCATAACACTTTTACTAATGGAACCCTTTTATTTCGTAACTCCTTCACTTCACGAGCTAGGATACGAATCGGTTCTTCTTCATAACTCATATCGCTTGAATTTCAACCTCTGATGGACTAATTATGTGCGACGGATCAGATCTATAACGTCGAAGAATCGAAGCATGAAAGAAGTCGTGAATCTTTTCAAGTTCAGGGGGCAAAATCAAACGATACGCAACTGGACCGACTCGTTCGGATATCTCATATGGGCCGATGAACCTCGGACTCAATTTGCCCTTGCGCCCAAATCTGAGTATCTTTTTCCAAGGTGAAACTTTAAGAAACACTTTATCTCCCACCTGATATTCAATGTCCTTTCGTTTTAAATCGCGTGCGATTTACGACGATCGTGGCGCCTTCGGACTTTCACGGATTACCTTTACTTTCATTCAAAGATCTTTAATCAAATCAACTCCGAAAATTTTATTTTCACCGAGCTCGATCCAAAACAATGGTGTACGGCATTTACGCCCGTACAAGGCCTCGTAAGGTGCCATCTTAATATTTGATTGATAACTATTGTTGTAAGCGAATTCAATCAAAGGTAAATACCGTTCCCATGAACCACTGAACTCGAGGATGCAACATCTCAACATATCCTCAAGTATCTGAATTATCCGCTCGGATTGACCATCGATTTGGGGGTGAAAAGCGGTGCTAAAATACAACTTGGTGCCTAAAGCTTCTTGCAATTTCTTCCAAAATCGTGAGGTGAATCTCGGATCTCTATCCGACACAATAGAAATAGGTACCCCGTGTAATCTCACAATCGAGAAACATACAATTCAACTAGTTTATCCAATGAAAATCAGACGACGGGATAAAGTGAGTCGACTTAGTCGGTCTATCAACAACAACCCAAATCGCATCCTTCTTACTTGCGACAATGGCGGTCCGGACACAAAGTCCATTGTGACTCGATCCCATTTCCACTCGGGTATCGTGATCGGTCAAGTAACCTCAAGGCACTTGATGTTCCGCTTTCACTTGTTGACATATTAAACATCTCAAACAAAGTCGGAGATGTCTCGTTTCATACCATGCCACCAAAACCGACGTTTCAAATCGTTCTACATCTTCGTACTCTGTGGTGAATTGACATTCGGCTACAATGGGCTTCGTTCAGAATCATCGAAATGAGTTCAATTCCTTGGAACACACAGACGACTTCGAACCTCAAACAATCATCATCATCAATTTGAAACTCCGATTCCTTGTTCGGAACACACTCAATTTCGCTTTGCAACCAACTCATCGTCGACTTTCTCGAGCTTCACGAATTTGATGAATCAATAATGGTTTGGCCTTTAATTCGCTACTAACACATTGTCGGGTAGAATAGACAAGTGTACATTCATCGTCAGAAGCAAACAAAGTGATTTTCGGCTTAAGGCGTCCGCAACCACATTAGCCTTTCCGGGTGATAATCAATGACAAGCTCATATTCTTTTAACAATTCGAGCCAACGTCTTTATCGCAGATTCAAGTCTCTTTGAGTCATCAAATATTTGAGACTTTTGTGATCCAAAATACATGGCACTTCTCCCCAAATAGGTAGTGTCGCCATATTTTCAAAGCGAATCGATGGCGCTAGTTCGAGATCATGGGTCGGATAATTTTTCTTATGTGGCTTTAATTGTCTCGACGATAGGCCACAACTCGACCTTCTTGCATCAATACGCAACCCAACCCAAGTAGGGAGGCGCCACTATAGATGACAAACTCTTTGCCCGATTCGGGCCGCACTAAAATTGAGCTTCATCAAATAAGTTTTCAGTTGATCAAAACTTTTCGACATTTTTTCGTCCATTCGAACTTAACATCTTTTGAAGTAGCTTCGTCATGGGTGTGGCTATCATCGAGAAACCTTTCACAAACCGTCGGTAATGTAAGCAAGTCCCAAAAAGCTCGAACCTCAAGAATATTTCTGAGGCTTCCGGTTAAGTATGGCTGAAATTTTGCTCTGTCGACTTGAATACCCGATGCAGATACCACATGACCCAAGAAGCTAACCTCCCTTAACCGTAACTCACACTTCTTGAACTTAGCATATAACCGCTTATCCGTAAAATTTGCAACACTAATCTCGGTGTTCAAGATGTTCGGTCTCATCTCTTGAATAGACCAAGATGTCATCAATGAACACAACTATGAACCGGTCCAAATCGTCTCAAGATCCGATTCATCAAATCCATAAATACCGCAGGGGCATTAGTGAGCCCGAACGGCATTACTAAGAACTCGTAGTGACCGTACCTCGTTCTGAAAGCAGTTTTGGGTACATCCGAATCTCGAATCCGCAACTGATAATAACCCGATCTCAAATCTATCTTTGAAAATACTGAGGCTCCCTTTAGTTGGTCAAACAAATCATCAATACGCGGTAACGGATATTTATTCTTTATCGTCACTTTATTCAGCTGACGATAGTCAATGCACAACCTCATGGTTCCGTCCTTTTTTTTTACAAACAATACTGGTGCACCCCAAGGTGAGAAACTTGGTCGAGCGAAACCTTTGTCCGTCAATTCTTGCAACTGCGCTTTCAACTCTTTTAACTCGGTTGGTGCTATTCGATACGAAGCTATCGAAATCGGCGTAGTCCCAGGTACAAGCTCAATACCAAACTCTATCTCCCGAACAGGTGGCAAACCCAGTAATTCTTCGGGAAAAACATCCGGGTATTCACAAACCACCGGCACATATTCGGGTTTTATTTCTAACTCCTTATCATCAAGTACTGCTTTACACCCTTTTCTTACATATTTCTGGGCCAACATTGATGATATTACAGCTGGCAACCCCTTTAAGTCCGTAGACTCAACTCGGATCATCTCGTTATTTGTGCACCTCAAATCCATAGTCTTGCTTTTGCAATTCACAACCGCATCATGCACGGTCAACCAATCCAAACCAAGAATAACATCAAATTCATCGAACGGCAAAAGCATCAAGTCCACCGGAAAACAGGAACCTCGAATTACTAGGGGGCATTTCTTACACACTTTGTCGACAAGCACGTAACGACCCAAGGGATTTGACACCCGAATTACGAACTCAGTAGACTCAATAGGTAAAGTCTTACTGGATGCTAAGGTTTCACATATATAAGAATGAGTAGAACTAGGGTCAATCAAAGCAATCACATTAGTATCAAAGAGAGTGAAAGTACCGGTAATAACATCTGGCGAGGAAGCATCCTCGCGTGCGCGTATGGCATAAGCCCTAGCAGGAGCGCGAGCCTCGGACCTGGTCGTAGCATCTCTAGATCCTCTCGACCACCACTAGCATTGCCCGTATTTCTAGATGGTCTACCTCGGCGTTGGTAGCGCCGGTTTCCCACTCGATCTACATTCATTCGAGACAACCTCGGGCAATCTTTAATGAAGTGGTCAACCGATCCGCACTTGTAACAGAGCGGTCACGGAATCTACAACTTCCGAATGCCATTTGCCACAATGTCGACACTTCGCTCGTCTCGATGTTCATTCCCAACACCGGCGATCAAGTGCCTCGTGTACCATTGTGGGGTCGATCGCGATCTCGTCTAAAAGGCCCAAAGTGCCTCTAGACCGCCCACATCATCACGAAATTTCTTCGATGCATGTTGAAGAGACTTTCCCGAGGATCTTTTACGAAACTCTCCAGTTCCCACATCAACTTTTTGTTTTTCTTTTTTAAGCTCTTCGCTTTACAAGCTCACTCGACAAGTACTACGAACTCTCGTATTTCAAGAATGCCAACGAACATTTTATATCTTCATTCAGCCCATCCTCAAGCGTTTACACATGATAGCACAGGACGAAACACATTCCGAGTGTATCTACTAAGTCTAACAAATTTTCGCTCGTAATAAGTAACTGACATAGAACCTTGCTTAAGCTCAAGAAATTCCTTCCGTTTTTGATCAACAAACCTCGATCGATATACTTTTTCCAAACTCGGTTTGGAAAAACTCCCAAGTTACTTGCTCTCGGCACTGTGAAGTCAAAGTACTCCACCAATAGTAGGCGTAATCGCGTAGCAAGGAGATAGTACATTTTAGGCATTCATCGGGTGTACAAGATAGCTCATCGAGTACCCGGATAGTGTTGTCCAACCAAAATTCAGCTTGCTCGGCATCGTCGCTATCCGTAGCTTTAAATTCAGTAGCCCCATGTTTTCGGGTTTTGTCAACTGGGGGCTTATTCGACCTTATTTGGTCAGTTACTGGAGGCATTGTAGGTGTGGGGGTTGTGTTTGTTGGGAATGGAGGTTGTGGAACAGCCGTTTTAGTTCGAATGTATTGGTTGAACCAATCATTCATCACGCTATAGAAAGCTTGTCTAGCTTCATCATTTGGATTACTAGCATTAGGTTGAAAGTCCGCCGCTGTCCCTTGTCTTGGGAGCAGCGCTACACTCTCAAGATCATCACCTACCGCTTCGGTCGGGATCGGGATCCATTACTATAAATAAACACATTTCAATTGTCAGAAATCACCACACTATCAAATAATCACATAAAATGGCATGTATAGCTAGACCCAACCGCATTACGGTAGTCCTAGAATCGACTAAACCGTAGCTCTGATACTAATAAAATTGTAACACCCCATACCCGAGTCCGTTACCGGAGTCGAACACAAGGTGCACACAGACTTAACTTAATTATTTTCACAGTCCATTTAAAAATTTCCAGACAAGCTGGTTACTGCATCACTGTCGCCTTAAAAATCATATCTTGAGTTTCAAAACTCGAAAATCGGTTTCGTAATTTTTCCCTGAAACTAGACTCATATTTCCATCTACATATTTTTTTCTAGAATTTTTGGTCGAGCCAATTAGTACAGTTTATTAGTTAAAGTCTCCCCTATTCCAGGGTTCGACTACACTGACCTTCATGTATTACGAATTGGATATCTACCTGTACAGGGCTTCAATACTGATCCTTTTTGTTTCTCTAGAAACTAGACTCAAAGAGGAATCTATACATATATGGTATGACTCCTAATTATCTCTGGTTAATTTATAATGAATTTCCAAATTCGGAACAGGGAATCCAGAAACCGTTCTGGCCCTGTTTCACGAAAACCTAAATATCTCTTAACATACAACTCATATGACCGTTTCGTTTCTTCCATATGAAAGTAGATTCATCAAGGTTCATTTACATAATTTATTCACTATTTAATTTCATTCCTGATAATTTTAGTGATTTTTCACATCCACACCACTGCTACTGTCAGCATCTATTCTTAAGGTAAACTTTACCTATTTCGTGGTTTCCATGGACCAACTAGAGTTTTGTCATACATAGGTCCACATATAATCATATTTAGCCATTCCAAGGGCTGATCATTGCCCAACACTTCCATTCCAGTCCATAGTCACATCATGAAACCATATATATATACATGAACACAAATGGTCTAATGCCATACTCCACTTCTACGAGCCATTTTCGCATGGCTGTACACACATACATCACAAAAAGTACTTGAAAAACAACAAAGGGTAGTCCTATACATGCCATTTCAAAGCTCAACCAAAATTTGTACCAAAAGGGGGCTTTGATAGTGTGGGAGACTTCGACTTCCAAAAATCCCGAGTCCGATAGCTGACGAGCCAAAATCTATAAAACAGAGAACAAAGAAACAGAGTAAGCAATTTATGCTTAGTAAGTTTTGAGCAAAGAATTTAAGCACAACAGAGGTATAGCATTCATATAACTAAACAGACAATTCCGTATATACATATTCTCAAATCATTCCTACTTCACATTCCAACCCCTGAATTCATACATGAGGGATCATCTTAGCCAAATACTGGAAGCTCACTACTCGACTGAGCGAATATTATTCGAAGCGAATCAACTATTCCAGTGCACATACAAACATACCTCATTGCTGGAATTTTTCAAGCGTATTAACTGAAATTTTTATAGCAAGGTTGCTCATTCCTGAATCATGTACCTTCGAAATTTAACCGGATATAGCTACTCGTTCGATTGTCTTCGGGACATAGCCCGGTTATAGTAATTCGTGCAAATGCCTTCGGGACTTAACCCGGATTTGGTAACTCGCACAATTGCCTTCGGGAATTAACTCGGATTTGGTAACTCGCACAAATGCCTTCGGGAATTAACCCAGATTTAGTAACTCGCACAAATGCCTTTGGGAATTAACCCGGATATCATTCGAATAACCAAACACATATATTAACAAATCATAACACATCCGTATTTCATTCTCACTACCAAAGCTCGAACACAAGACACTATCATATTTACAATTTCGGCTCAATAGCCACATACAAGAGCATGATTTTGATTTGTTTATTACATAATCTAATTAGATCATAATCTAAGTTCCATTACTCGAAAACTTACCTCGGATGTTGTCAAATGATTCCGATGGCTATTCGACCACTTTTTCCTTCCCTTTATCGGATTTAGTCCCCCTTTGCTCTTGAGCTTAATTTAACAAATAAATTGGTTTAATCATTTGAGCATCGACAAGAGGAATTCAAGGTACTTAGCCCACATATATTCATTAGACATTAAAGTCACATATGTACAGAATTCATGAATCAAACTCAACACATTAGTTAGTACTCTCCTTAGCCGAATTTTCTAAGTCAAGATAAAGCCTTCAACATGCTTACTCATGGCCGAACAACACATCAACCTAGGTACTCATTCATGTGGCCGATTATGCATGTTGATGTTGAGGCCAATTACATGTTTAATACCACACATGAATGGCATACATTTTACTAACTAATGCATTACATATTGTAGCTCAATACACATCTATCATTTACTTCATAACCGAAACATCATCATAAGTAAATATATACCTTGAGATAGTATATATGTCATATGCAAACATATATACATATAGGTGCAAGGGCGAATCTCAAGTTGATTATAACCAAATATAAACATATATCAAAACACAAATCTTACCTACCATGCAATAAGCATAAATCATTCTTATGGATATACCATGGCCGAATACATCACAACACCATACCATTTCAATTTTGGTCATGGTTAAACAAAGAACTTAATGTCTCACTCAAAAATGCTAAAAAGAAAATCCAAGAATCATCAACCCACCATCACATATATCATCGACAAGCTTCATATTTAGCATGCAATGGCATTAACACAAAATCCACCTTGGCCGAACATCATTCCCATGACAAAGCAAAGATTTGAACCATGGGCTAATTAGAACTCAAGCTAGCAACTAAAAACATGCATGAATCTCATGGCACAACCTCAACATACCTTAATCTAGATACAAGTATGGCCAAACCTCCTCTAATCCTCTTCCAACCCAAGCATGAAGCAAGAACTCCTCCTTCTTCCTTAGGATTTTCGGCCAAGAGAAGTGAAAATGTTGAACATTTTTTTTGTTTTCTTTCCCTCAACTCACGGCAATGGGGGATCACACACCTTCTCTCTTTTTTTTTTCCATTTCTTTATTCCTAACCTTAGTTTATTGTTTCCTCCATAATGCACCAACAAAACATGTCCATGACATGTTTTGCCCATCATTCTTTGTCATGGCCGCCACCACTTATAAAAAGAAGGGATATTTGACATGCAAGTCCTCCTTTTGATTACATGCACTATTAGGTCCTTATAGATTAGCCTATCACATTTCAAAAGTGTCACACAAGTCCTAATAACTGAATTCACATGCAATCGACTAAATCAAAGCTTGAAATTTTCACACATTCATAAATACATATTCTAGACAATAAATATTACGTTCAAACATTTCGGTGACTCGGTTTAGCGATCCCGAAACCACTTCCTGACTAGGGTCAATGTGACAGCCTTAAAACGACCCTATTCGGAATGTGGTTTCGGGACCACAAAACCGAGGCATAAAAATAATTTAATATTTATTTTATTGCTTATAATATGTGTTAACTCATGTGTGACATTTTTGATGTTTTGATTTAGAGTTATAAATGTGAATTTCACTAGAAAGGACCTAGTAGAAAACTTTGGAAGTATGATGGGGAATGTGTAATGACTAATTAAAGCATGCATGCAAAACAATGGCCTTGCATGTCAAATATCCTCTTTTATAAGAGGTGGGCCATGACAATGAGGGATGGGCAAAACATGTCATAGACATGTTTTGTTGGTGCATTAGGAGAAAAGAAATAAACAAATAAGCATGGGTAATAAAGAATGAAAAAAAATGTGTGAGTGAACCCCTATTGCCGTGTATTGAAGAAAAGAAAAGAAAAAAATTGATCATCCTTTCATTCTCTCTTGACCGAAAATCCTAAGGAAGAAGAGGGAATTTTTCTTCATGTTTGGTTTGGAAGAGGATTAGGAAGGGTTTGGCTATACTTGCATCAAGATTAAGGTATGTTTGAGGTTGTGCCATGAGATTCATGCATGTTTTTAGTTACTAGCTTGATGTTCTTATTAGCCCATGGTTCAAATCTTTGTTATATCATGGGGATGGTATTTGGCCAAGGTGGATTTTGTGTTAATGCCATTGCATGTTAAATATGAAGCTTGTTAATGGTATATGTGATGGGGATTGATGGCTCTTGGACTTTCTTTTTAGTATTTTGAGTAAGACATTAAGTTCTTTGCTTAATCATGACCAAAATTATGGTGTTGTGATGTATTCTATCATGGTATATCCATAAGTATGATTCATGCATGTTGCATGGTAGGTAAGATTTGAGCTTTGGATATGTGTTTATATTTGGATATAAACAACTTGAGATTCGCCCTTGCACCTACATGAATATGTGTTTGCACATGATGAATTGGTATGACATATATACTATTTCAAGGTGTATATTTGCTTGTGATGATGTTTGGTTATGTAGTAAATGAGAGATGTGTATTGAGCTACAATATGTAATGCGTTAGTTAGTAAAATGTATGCTGTTTTTTTGTGTGGTATTAGTGTAAAATTGGCCTCAACATAGACATGCATATTCGCCAAATGAAGTAGATTGGTGTGCATGTATTCAGTTAGAGGCAACCGTATTGAAGCCTTATCTTGGCTTAGATAATTGACTAAATGGGTAATAAGTGAGGATGGTTGCCGAATATACAAACATACATATGCATGTGTAATTGAATTATGAATGTTTAGCAAGATGGTTAAACTAGTTGATTTATTGATTAAGCTCAAGGAGTTAAAGAAGGAGAATCAAGAAAGGGAAAGACGAAGGTCATCGAGTAGCCGACTTGGACTGTTTTACCCAACACAAGGTAGGTCACTAAGAATATATTTTGTATTGATTTAAATAGACATAATGTCTATGTAATTATGCCGAAAGGAATGATAAATTTATATACATGTATGTATGTGGTGATGAAAGTATTGAATGAAAAGAAAAGAGGTGAGAAGTATTGAGTTGTTGATTTCGGCACTAAGTGTGCGGGTATAAACATCTGTGATCATGAGAATGGCACTAAGTGTGCGGGTTTAAAATTTGTACAGCACTAAGTGTGCGAGTTTGATCATATAGCACTAAGTGTGCGAGTTGATTATATAGCACTGAGTGTGCGGACTCACTATATGCTTTTGAATCACTATTGACACTGAGTGTGCGACATTATTGAGTTGACCACGGACAGCGGGTCGGGTAAGTACCTTGAGTTCATGGCTAATAGGCGCTTATGTTTATATTTGGAGTTGAGCTTGGTAAGTTTGAACCTATGTGACAATGTAAATTGAAGTCACGTACATAAGAATTATCGCGGAATGAGTGAAAGGTCATGTAGATGTATGATTGAATCGAAGGTCTAAGGAACTATGGTATAGTTCGGTTTGAATGGAGTAATTAGCCTCGTTCCATTTTGTTTCCTCTTGCGATAATGTTATTAATGGTTGTTAGTGCATTGCTTATGACTTCTTGAGTTATATACTCATTCGGTGTTTGCTTGTCACCTATTTTAGGTTTCTTGGACTCGACTTTTTGCGTATTCGGGACCATCATCAAGTCATCACACCGCTAACAACTTTTGATATTTTCTTCGTAGTTGGTCTTGGAGTACATTACGGCATGTATAGACTATTATGTTTTGTTTGAACTTGGTATGTAAAATTTTGAATAGCCATGCGAAAATGGCGATAAATGTTTTGAGCATAATGTTATAATCATTTGGTATGTATATGCTCATTAAGAAGCACAGAAATGTTTGGCAATGACCAGCCATTAGAATGGGTCATCATGATTATATTTTGGACTATATATGAAAAAGGGGTGGTTGAATCATAGAAACTATGTGTTAGAGAAAGTCTACCCTAGAAATAGATGCTGGCAGCAACAGTGACATGGATGTGAAAAATCACTAAAAATAGTAGGAATGGAATTAAATAGTGAATAAATTATGTAAATGAACCTTGATGAATCCATTTTCATATGGAAGAAACGAAACGGTCATATGAGTTGTATGTTAAAAGATATTTGGGTTTTCGTGAAACAGGGCCAGAACGGTTTCTGGATTCCCTGTTCCGACTTTGAAAATTCATTATAAATTAACCAGAGATAATTAGGAGTCATACCATATATGTATAAATTTCTCTTTGAGTTTAGTTTCTATAGAAACAAACGGCATCAGTATTGAAGCCCTGCACAGGGAGTTATTCGAGTTGTAATGCACGAAGGTCAGTGTAGTCGACCCCCGTAACATGGGAGACTTTAACTAATAAACCGTACTAATTGGCTCAACAAAAAATTCTAGAAAAAAATCTGTAGATAGACATGTGAGTCTAGTTTCAGGGAAAAATTACGAAACTGATTTTCGAGTTGTAAAACTCAAGTTATGATTTTTGAAGCAACTAGTACACAGATTGGCAGCTTGTCTGGGAAATTCTCAATAAGTGGTTTGAAGTCTGTTAACACCTCCTGTTCGACTCCGGCAATGGTCTCGGGTTCGGGGTGTTACAGTCAATTTTGGGCTGTCACAACCCAAGTCAGTATACCCTTCAGAGTTCACACAGCCAAGGCACATGGGCATGGTCTAGCCGTGTGATGCAAGTCAGTATGTATGCCCTGTTTTCACATAGCTTGTGACACAAGCGTGTCTGGTGGCCATGTGAGGCACACGGCCTGTTCACATGGGCGTGTGATCCCTGTATGCATGAAAATTTTATAAGTAATTCTCAAATGTTATCGGTTTAGTGTCGAATCTCTTCTAGGCATGTTTTAAGGTCTCGTAAAGCCTTATAAGGGACAATGTGACTATGTTGGATCAATGTTTATGTATTAATGGATTCTTGGATGAGAAATGTATGTTGTATGTTGTGATTTGATAGGTAATGCCTTGTAACCCTATTTCGACGACAGATACGGGTTAGGGGTGTTACATATGAGGCCTAAAACATGCTTTAGAAGTGGTTTGTGAGTAAATGTGATAGCCCTAAAGTGACCCTAGTCGGAAAGCGGTTTTGAGACCGTTAAACCAAGTCACCAAATTATTTGAATATGATAATTATTGTCTAAAATATGTGAATATGAATGTGTGAAAGTTTTAAGCTTCGATTTAGTTAATTGCTTGTGAATTTAGTTAATAGGACTTATGTGTGACACTTGTGAAATGTGATAGGTTAATCTATAAGGACCTATTAAAGCATGTAGTGAAAACAATGGTTTTGCATGTCAAATACTCCTTTTTTTATACATAGTGGCCGGCCATGATGGTGCATATATTAGAATATGTAGTCAATCTTCATGAAATGGTCATTATTTTATGTAAAAGAAAGGGAATAAATAAAATAAATACTAAGGATAATAAAAGAAAGAAAAGAATGAAAGTGTGATGAAAACAAGAGAAGAAATCGGTTCTTCTTGGCCGAAATGA
The DNA here is from genome assembly GCF_025698485.1 of Gossypium arboreum. NCBI lineage: Eukaryota > Viridiplantae > Streptophyta > Magnoliopsida > Malvales > Malvaceae > Gossypium > Gossypium arboreum. Next base: position 31,444,716 of record NC_069081.1, read on the forward strand.
AAAGAGGAAGAAGGGAGTGAAGCATTCGGTCATCTAAGGTCAATATTAAGGTAAGAAGTTTTGGTTAATTTTGAAATATTAGTTAAATCCTAGTAAATTTCTAAGTTCCTTATTGGACCCATGTTAAATTTTTGATATTTGGTGAATGAATATGGGTTTTGGTCATGGTAGATAACAAGGAATGTGGTTGTTGTTCTTGTTAATTTGGATGAATTTTTGGTGGATAGGTGTTTGAATCAAACAAATGATCATGTGTGTACACTAGGTGCTAGTTGAGAAGAATCGGTCACTATATTGGAGGCCATTGCGAATATGAACTTAGTTATTGTGAATGATGAATGTGTTTTGAGTTGATGGAATAAAAGAATGCTTAAAGATGTGTTACAACAAATTATATGTTAAGCTAAGGTTGTTAAATTATCAATCTTTCTTCCTAGCCGAATATGTGTTTATAAAGTTGAGTTGTTAAATAGATTTTGAAGTTAGCCCATGCATTTATTTTTGAATTTAAGAAGAATGATACATTCGACTATGCTTTGATGTGCTTGGATTATTGTTCATTGAGTAAATGATTGAGGAATGGTTAGAAGAATTTGAATGCTAAACTAGTTGATTTGTTTATAATGTCCGATTATGACCATTTATAGAGATGTGAATGAATTGTTGTTATGTGAATAAATATTTGTTTGATATATATATGTATTCGGCAATGGGATAAAATGTGTATTAAGGCAAGTGTCATGGTGATTATGCTTGTGATGTTGGGTTAATATTCGGCAATATGATTAAATTCATGTATAAGGAAGCATGATAAATTAAGTGGCTCTTTGCTTGTGAACGTGAATTAGATATAAATTAAATAAGCATGAGATCGAGTCATGGCATGAATTATTAAATATGATACATATTGAAATCTATTGTTTTAGATATAGATTAAATGATATGTGATTGCCAAATGTGATTGTTAAGTGAATAATATTAGTTAAGTACTTAAGCAAATCTATTGTTTTACTTAAGCTTAAGAGCAAAGAGGATCAAAGTCGGATAGGGGAAAAGAGAAAGTAAACGAATAGCCGTGGATATCTAGTCGTCGACCACTTTCGAGGTAAGTTTTAAGTGATTAAACGTTGAGTAAATTCAATCATAATAGGACATAATGAGTTGATTTAATAAGATATGATGTGGCCATGATATGTTTTAAACTCAAATGGTGAGTTCATAAGTGTTTGGACTTGGAAATTTAAGAGCAAATTGTAATATTTTGCTTAGGACAGCAGCAGTAACGTGATTTTAGAAAATCACCATAAATTGATGGTGTGGAATTATAGGCTGAATAAAATATGTAATCAAAGATTAATTAGTCTAGTTTCTTATAAAAGAGATCGTGTGAGCAAAGAAATTTCCTATAAAGAGATATTTAAAGTTGAGTGAGACGGTGTCAGAATGACTCCGAAATCCCCTGTTCGGTTTTTAGAAAATCATTATAATTTGTACAAAAATGGTTATAAGATAAAATTTATATGCTTAGACTCCTTAATGAGTCTAGTTTCAAATGAAATCAAATAGAACACATTTTGAATTCTGTACAATGAGAAATTTGATTTGTAGTGAAGAGTGGTCAGATTAGTCAAACAGTGAAACAGGGGAAACTTTAAGAAAAATCTGGTATTGATTGGCCAAACCTAAAATTCTGAAAATTTTATGTATGGAAGATATATGAGTCTATATTCAGGGAAAATTAACGGCAATTGATTTTGAGTTTTGTAGCTCCAGTTATAAATAATTTAGTGACTATTGCTCAGGAAAACAGCTTGTAGTGAATATGTGAATTTGTTGTAAACATTGATGAAACTATTTGAGTTGCTTATAAGCTATTGCTGAAATTGATGCATAAGATATGTATATGTGGTAAAGCCGAATGGCTAATGTGAAATATGTATGAGATATGTATATGTGGTAAAGCCGAATGGCTAATGCGAAATATATATATATGAGATATGTATATGTGGTAAAGCTGAATGGTTAATGTGAATATATATATATATATATATATATATATATATATATGAGATATGTATATGTGGTAAAGCCTAATGGCTAATGTAAAATATGTATGAGATATGTATATGTGGTAAAGCCGAATGGCTAATGCGAAATATATATATATATATGAGATATGTATATGTGGTAAAGCCGAATGGCTAATGTGAAATATGTATGAGATATGTATATGTGGTAAAGCCGAATGGCTAATGTGAAATATGTATGAGATATGTATATGTGGTAAAGTTTAATGGCTAATGCTAAATATATATATATGAGATATGTATATGTGGTAAAGCTGAATGGTTAATGTGACATATATATATATGAGATATGTATATGTGGTAAAGCTGAATGGCTAATGTGAAATATGTATGAGATATGCATATGTGGTAAAGCCGAATGGTCAATGTGAAATATATATATGAGATATGTATATGTGGTAAAGCCGAATGGCTAGTGTGAAATATGTATGAGATATGTATATGTGGTAAAGCCGAATGGCTAGTGTGAAAAACGAGGCGATGTGTGTATATTGTGTACGAATGACCAAATGTGAAAGGTGTGTATTATTAGATATTTGATGAGGCAAATGAATTACAAATATGACGATCGATGTGAATGTTGTAACATGTGATTAAATGTACATGAAACTTGGAAATATATTCCGGGTAAGACCCGATGACTACGTGTGGAGATTATGTCCGGGTAAAGACCCGATAACTTCGTGTGGAGATTTTGTCCGGGTAAGACTCGATATGTGACATCCCTAAATTGACCCTAGTCGGAAAGTGGTTTCGGGACCACTAAACCGAGTCATAATAATAATTAACCATCATAATTGATGCTCATTATATGTATATATGCATGTGTGAAAATTTCATGTTTGGATTTTGTTAATTGTAAGTGAATTTTTATCAAATAGGACTTATGTGAGAAAATTTAGAAATGTGCTAGGCAAATGTAAGGTGGCCTATTAATACATGTGGGAAAGTGTTGTCCTTGCATGTCAAATTAGCCAAAATGAAGCATGATGGCGGCCATGCTATGGGTGGAAACATGTCTCCAACATGTTAGACTAGTGATGCATGTAGGAAACAATAAAATAAGAAAGTTAGCATTAAAGAAATGGAAAAAAGAAAATGATGATAACAAAAAAAAAAAAAAGTGTGGATGCTTTCCCCCTTGCAGTACATGAGAGAAACAAAAGCAAAGAAAGAAAGAAAAAAAAGGGTGTTCATTCTCTCATTTTCTCCTTGCTTGGCGAATATACTAAGAAGAAAGGGGGAAAAGCTTGAGAAAATCAGCCATGGGAGCTTACTAGACTAAGGTGTTTTGATACAAGAAGGTATGTTTTATGCCACTCTTGAAAATGCATGCATGATTTGGAGGATTGGTTCAAAATTTTCCTTGAATCTCAAATCGAAACTAAGTTGTTAGGTGAGTTAAAATTCGCCATGCATGTTGTTTTCCTTGGTGAGTGTTTTGATGTTGTTGTGATGAAAGCATGGAAATGAGTAAGTTCGAATGTTTAACAAAAGGAAATTTTGTGCCATTGAGTTCTTGTTGTTATGTGTGTGTGCATGAGTATTCGGCCATGCTATAGAATTTATGTTGCAACATGATTAATGCTTAATGAGATGTATAATAGTACTTGTGAATGAGCTTGAGAGTATTTAAACAATTAGACATGAAAAGGGTGGTAATGAGGCTGAAAAATTGTTGGATGGTTAATTGGGTAAGGAATGAAGCATTCGCCATATGGGGTACAAATGGGCATAGGTGTTAAATACCTTGTATTGGAAACTTTGATAAATAAGTAGCAATAAATTAAGATGAGATTGAGTAAATTTTCAGCTTAGTTGTGTTAAGTATTCGGCAATAACCATAATAATGCATGTGAATGCCGTATGTTTGTGTTTGATGGAGAGGTAAATTGTTTGATTTAGCTCAAGAGCAAAGGGAACTAGATTGGACAAAGGAAAGGAGAAAGCAAACGAGTAGCCGATTTGGAACCGTTCTACCCCAAATAAGGTAAGTCATTAACACGATTTGATATTGCTTAAATGATTGTAAAATTTATACAATTGTGTTTAATGGGATGATATATATATATATGAATGAAAATGTATGTGTATGGAGTGATGACATTTGTTGAATGTAAAAGAAATAGTGAAATGTGTAGAAAGTTTGCTTTCGGCACTAAGTGTCTTGGGCAATACGTGTATGCGGTGTGAGATCGGCACTAAGTGTGCGTGCTGGAAATATATGGCACTAAGTGTGCGTGCTGGAAATATATGGCACTAAGTGTGCAAGCTGGAAAAATCTGACCTTGGGTGTGCGAGCTCGGAGGGTATGGCAATTGTGTGTGCGGGCTTAAATTACGTGGCACTAAGTGTGCGAAATCGAGTAGTAAGTAATCCTGTGTGCGTGCGTGCTTTAAATATATGGAGGGTGTGTCTCCATTGAATTGAGTATGGACAGCAGATCGGGTAAGTACCTCGAGCTCATGACGAATAGAGAATACGTTCATGCTTGGGGTTGAAATTGGTAAGCCTTAAATCTATGTGATGATTGAAATTGTATGGTTGTGCTGGAAAATGAGTTAATGTGTAAAATGCTTGATTATCTTGTTGTGTAGAATATGAAATGTGGATGTATGAATTAGTACGAGATTGGACCGAAAGGTCCGAGGTATTATGGTATAGATTCGATATGGACGAGTACCTAGCCTCATTTGTTGTACATGTAGTAGTAACTTTATCAGTGGATTGATGAATGCTTATGACTTACTAGTTGTAAACTCACTCGGTGTTTTTCTTGTCACCCATTTTAGGTCTCTCGGACTCGTATTGTTTGCGTGATCGGGACCGTCGTTGAAGTCATCACACCGCTGAAATCTTGTGGTATTGTTTTTGTTGTTGAAGAACATTTGGCATGTATAGGCTATTATATTTTGTCGAATTGTGGGTTGTAAACTTTAAGCCATGTGAAAATGGCCTATGTGGTCGTCGAGTGGGATGCTAGAACCTATAGCCACGAGTCTTAGAAACTCAAATTTTGATAAGGTGGCCATAATTTGTGTCATGTATGATGGATGATTAAGGCCAAGGAAAAATTCATGAAATTGGCATAGTCTACTGCAGTAACTGTTGCAGACAGCAGCAGTGAGACGAGATTGAAAAATCACTAAAAATAGTAGAAGTAGAATTAAATAGTGAGTAAATTATGGAACTGAACCTTGATGAATCTATTTTTATATGGACGAAACGAAACGACCATATGAGCAGTATACTGAGAAATATTAAGGTTCTCGTGAGACAGGTCCAGAACGGTTTCTGGGTCCCCTGTCGCGACTTTGAAAATTTACCATAAATTATCCAGAAAGAATTAGGAGTCATGCCTTATATTTACAGATTCAATTTTGAGTCTAGTTTCATTAGAAACAAACGGCACCAGTATTAAAGCCCTGTAAAGAGAGATATTCAAGTTGTAACGCTAAGGTCAGAGCAGTCGGTCCCTGTAACATGGGTGACTTTAACTAATAAACTGTACCAATTGGCCCAACCAAAATTATAAAAATAAATCCATGGATGGGTATATGAGTCTAAATTCAGGGAAAATTTACGAAACCAGTTTCGAGTTTTGAAACTCGAGATATGATTTTTGATAGGTTAATCTATAAGGACCTATTAAAGCATGTAGTGAAAACAATGGTTTTGCATGTCAAATACTCCTTTTTTATACATAGTGGCGGCCATGATGGTGCATATATTAGAATATGTAGTCAATCTTCATGAAATGGTCATTATTTTATGTAAAGAAAGGAATAAATAAAATAAATACTAAGGATAATAAAAGAAAGAAAAGAATGAAAGTGTGATGAAAACAAGAGAAGAAATCGGTTCTTCTTGGCGAAATGAAAAGAGGAAGAAGGGAGTGAAGCATTCGGTCATCTAAGGTCAATATTAAGGTAAGAAGTTTTGGTTAATTTTGAAATATTAGTTAAATCCTAGTAAATTTCTAAGTTCCTTATTGGACCCATGTTAAATTTTGATATTTGGTGAATGAATATGGGTTTGGTCATGGTAGATAACAAGGAATGTGGTTGTTGTTCTTGTTAATTTGGATGAATTTTTGGTGGATAGGTGTTTGAATCAAACAAATGATCATGTGTGTACACTAGGTGCTAGTTGAGAAGAATCGGTCACTATATTGGAGGCCATTGCAGAATATGAACTTAGTTATTGTGAATGATGAATGTGTTTTGAGTTGATGGAATAAAGAATGCTTAAAGATGTGTTACAACAAATTATATGTTAAGCTAAGGTTGTTAAATTATCAATCTTTCTTCCTAGCGAATATGTGTTTATAAAGTTGAGTTGTTAAATAGATTTTGAAGTTAGCCCATGCATTTATTTTTGAATTTAAGAAGAATGATACATTCGACTATGCTTTGATGTGCTTGGATTATTGTTCATTGAGTAAATGATTGAGGAATGGTTAGAAGAATTTGAATGCTAAACTAGTTGATTTGTTTATAATGTCGATTATGACCATTTATAGAGATGTGAATGAATTGTTGTTATGTGAATAAATATTTGTTTGATATATATATGTATTCGGCAATGGGATAAAATGTGTATTAAGGCAAGTGTCATGGTGATTATGCTTGTGATGTTGGGTTAATATTAAGCAATATGATTAAATTCATGTATAAGGAAGCATGATAAATTAAGTGGCTCTTTGCTTGTGAGCGTGAATTAGATATAAATTAAATAAGCATGAGATCGAGTCATGGCATGAATTATTAAATATGATACATATTGAAATCTATTGTTTTAGATATAGATTAAATGATATGTGATTGCCAAATGTGATTGTTAAGTGAATAATATTAGTTAAGTACTTAAGCAAATCTATTGTTTTACTTAAGCTTAAGAGCAAAGAGGATCAAAGTCGGATAGGGAAAAGAGAAAGTAAGCGAATAGCCGTGGATATCTAGTAAATCGACCACTTTCGAGGTAAGTTTTAAGTGATTAAGCGTTGAGTAAATTCAATCATAATAGGACATAATGAGTTGATTTAATAAGATATGATGTGGCCATGATATGTTTTAAACTCAAATGGTGAGTTCATAAGTGTTTGGACTTGGAAATTTAAGAGCAAATTGTAATATTTTGCTTAGGACAGCAACAGTAACGTGATTTTAGAAAATCACCATAAATTGATGGTGTGGAATTATAGGCTGAATAAAATATGTAATCAAAGATTAATTAGTCTAGTTTCTTATAAAGAGATCGTGTGAGCAAAGAAATTTCCTATAAAGAGATATTTAAAGTTGAGTGAGGCGGTGTCAGAATGACTCCGAAATCCCTATTCGGTTTTAGAAAATCATTATAATTTGTACAAAAATGGTTATAAGATAAAATTTATATGCTTAGACTCCTTAATGAGTCTAGTTTCAAATGAAATCAAATAGAACACATTTTGAATTCTGTACAATGAGAAATTTGATTTGTAGTGAAGAGTGGTCAGATTAGTCAAACAGTGAAACAGGGAAACTTTAAGAAAAATCTGGTATTGATTGGCCAAACCTAAAATTCTGAAAATTTTATGTATGGAAGATATATGAGTCTATATTCAGGGAAAATTAACGGCAATTGATTTTGAGTTTTGTAGCTCCAGTTATAAATAATTTAGTGACTATTGCTCAGGAAAACAGCTTGTAGTGAATATGTGAATTTGTTGTAAACATTGATGAAACTATTTGAGTTGCTTATAAGCTATTGCTGAAATTGATGCATAAGATATGTATATGTGGTAAAGCCGAATGGCTAATGTGAAATATGTATGAGATATGTATATGTGGTAAAGTAGAATGGCTAATCTGAAATATATATATATGAGATATGTATATGTGGTAAAATTTGAATGGTTAATGTGAATATATATATATATATATATATATATATATATATGAGATATGTATATGTGGTAAAGCCGAATGGCTAATGTAAAATATGTATGAGATATGTATATGTGGTAAAGCCGAATGGCTAATCTGAAATATATATATATATATGAGATATGTATATGTGGTAAAGTAGAATGGCTAATGTGAAATATGTATGAGATATGTATATGTGGTAAAGCCGAATGGCTAATGTGAAATATGTATGAGATATGTATATGTGGTAAGCCGAATGGCTAATCTGAAATATATATATATGAGATATGTATATGTGGTAAAGCTGAATGGTTAATGTGACATATATATATATGAGATATGTATATGTGGTAAATTTGAATGGCTAATGTGAAATATGTATGAGATATGCATATGTGGTAAAGCCGAATGGTCAATGTGAAATATATATATGAGATATGTATATGTGGTAAAGCGAATGGCTAGTGTGAAATATGTATGAGATATGTATATGTGGTAAAGCCGAATGGCTAGTGTGAAATCGTGGGCGATGTGTGTATATTGTGGCGAATGACCAAATGTGAAAGGTGTGTATTATTAGATATTTGATGAGGCAAATGAATTACAAATATGACGATCGATGTGAATGTTGTAACATGTGATTAAATGTACATGAAACTTGGAAATATATTAGGGTAAGACCCGATGACTACGATGTGGAGATTATGTCGGGTAAAGACCCGATAACCGTGTGGAGATTTTGTCAGGGTAAGACTCGATATGTGACATCCCTAAATTGACCCTAGTCGGAAAGTGGTTTGGGACCACTAAACCGAGTCATAATAATAATTAACCATCATAATTGATGCTCATTATATGTATATATGCATGTGTGAAAATTTCATGTTTGGATTTTGTTAATTGTAAGTGAATTTTTATCAAATAGGACTTATGTGAGAAAATTTAGAAATGTGCTAGGCAAATGTAAGGTGGCCTATTAATACATGTGGGAAAGTGTTGTCCTTGCATGTCAAATTAGCCAAAATGAAGCATGATGGCCGGCCATGCTATGGGTGGAAACATGTCTCCAACATGTTAGACTAGTGATGCATGTAGGAAACAATAAAATAAGAAAGTTAGCATTAAAGAAATGGAAAAAAAGAAAATGATGATAACAAAAAAAAAAAAAAAGAGTGTGGATGCTTTCCCCCCTTGCCGTACATGAGAGAAACAAAAGCAAAGAAAGAAAGAAAAAAAAAGGTGTTCATTCTCTCATTTCTCCTTGCTTGGCGAATATACTAAGAAGAAAGGGGGGAAAAAGCTTGAGAAAATCAGCCATGGGAGCTTACTAGACTAAGGTGTTTTGATACAAGAAGGTATGTTTTATGCCACTCTTGAAAATGCATGCATGATTTGGAGGATTGGTTCAAAATTTTCCTTGAATCTCAAATCGAAACTAAGTTGTTAGGTGAGTTAAAATTCGGCCATGCATGTTGTTTTCCTTGGTGAGTGTTTTGATGTTGTTGTGATGAAAGCATGGAAATGAGTAAGTTGAATGTTTAACAAAAGGAAATTTTGTGCCATTGAGTTCTTGTTGTTATGTGTGTGTGCATGAGTATTCGGCCATGCTATAGAATTTATGTTGCAACATGATTAATGCTTAATGAGATGTATAATAGTACTTGTGAATGAGCTTGAGAGTATTTAAACAATTAGACATGAAAAGGGTGGTAATGAGGCTGAAAAATTGTTGGATGGTTAATTGGGTAAGGAATGAAGCATTGGCCATATAGGGGTACAAATGGGCATAGGTGTTAAATACCTTGTATTGGAAACTTTGATAAATAAGTAGCAATAAATTAAGATGAGATTGAGTAAATTTTCAGCTTAGTTGTGTTAAGTATTGGCAATAACCATAATAATGCATGTGAATGCCGTATGTTTGTGTTTGATGGAGAGGTAAATTGTTTGATTTAGCTCAAGAGCAAAGGAACTAGATTGGACAAAGGAAAGGAGAAAGCAAGCAGTAGCCGATTTGGAACCGTTCTACCCCAAATAAGGTAAGTCATTAAGCACGTATTTGATATTGCTTAAATGATTGTAAAATTTATACAATTGTGTTTAATGGGATGATATATATATATATGAATGAAAATGTATGTGTATGGAGTGATGACATTTGTTGAATGTAAAAGAAATAGTGAAATGTGTAGAAAGTTTGCTTTCGGCACTAAGTGTCTTGAACAATACGTGTGTACGGTGGCGAGATCGGCACTAAGTGTGCGTGCTGGAAATATATGGCACTAAGTGTGCGTGCTGGAAATATATGGCACTAAGTGTGCAAGCTGGAAAAATCTGGCCTTGGGTGTGCGAGCTCGGAGGTATGGCCTTGTGTGTGCGGGCTTAAATTACGTGGCACTAAGTGTGCGAAATCGAGTAGTAAGCACTGTGTGTGCGTACTTTAAATATATGGAGGTGTGTCTCCATTGAATTGAGTATGGACAGCAGATCGGGTAAGTACCTCGAGCTCATGACGAATAGAGAATACGTTCATGCTTGGGGTTGAAATTGGTAAGCCTTAAATCTATGTGATGATTGAAATTGTATGGTTGTGCTGGAAAATGAGTTAATGTGTAAAAATGCTTGATTATCTTGTTGTGTAGAATATGAAATGTGGATGTATGAATTGAGTGCGAGATTGGACCGAAAGGTCAGAGGTATTATAGTATAGATTCGATATGGGCGAGTACCTAGCCTCATTTGTTGTACATGTAGTAGTAACTTTATCGGTGGATTGATGAATGCTTATGACTTACTAGTTGTAAACTCACTCGGTGTTTTTCTTGTCACCCATTTTAGGTCTCTCGGACTCGTATTGTTTGCGTGATCGGGACCGTCGTTGAAGTCATCACACCGGCTGAAATCTTGTGGTATTGTTTTTGTTGTTGAAGAACATTTGGCATGTATAGGCTATTATATTTTGTCGAATTGTGGGTTGTAAACTTTAAGCCATGTGAAAATGGCCTATGTGGTCGTCGAGTGGGATGCTAGAACCTATAGCCACGAGTCTTAGAAACTCAAATTTTGATAAGGTGGCCATAATTTGTGTCATGTATGATGGATGATTAAGGCCAAGGAAAAATTCATGAAATTGGCATAGTCTCTGCAGTAACTGTTGCAGACAGCAGCAGTGAGACGAGATTGAAAAATCACTAAAAATAGTAGAAGTAGAATTAAATAGTGAGTAAATTATGGAACTGAACCTTGATGAATCTATTTTTATATGGACGAAACGAAACGACCATATGAGCAGTATACTGAGAAATATTAAGGTTCTCGTGAGACAGGTCCAGAACGGTTTCTGGGTCCCCTGTCGCGACTTTGAAAATTTACCATAAATTATCCAGAAAGAATTAGGAGTCATGCCTTATATTTACAGATTCAATTTTGAGTCTAGTTTCATTAGAAACAAACGGCACCAGTATTAAAGCCCTGTAAAGAGAGATATTCAAGTTGTAACGCGCTAAGGTCAGAGCAGTCGGTCCCTGTAACATGGGTGACTTTAACTAATAAACTGTACCAATTGGCCCAACCAAAAATTATAAAAATAAATCCATGGATGGGTATATGAGTCTAAATTCAGGGAAAATTTACGAAACCAGTTTCCGAGTTTTGAAACTCGAGATATGATTTTTAAGGTGACGGTGACGCAGTTTTCCAGCCTGACTGGTAATGTCAAATTGGTTGGTATCTTGAGAGGTTTGGCCGTTAACCCTCGTGTCCCGACACGGCGTCGGTCACGAGTTAGGGTGTTACAATTTTATTGGTATCAGAGCTATGGTTTAGTCGGTTCTAGGACTACCATAGCGCGTGTGAATCTAACTATACATGCCAAATTGTTAGCGCTTAATAATGTGATGACTTGACGGTTGGAATTTTGTTTTGATTAGTAATGGAACCGGGTAGAAGACCCTTGGCGGATGGCGTTGAAAGTGTAGCGGCTGCTCTGCGCAAGGAACACCGCCGTTGAGCCTCGATCATCATGAATAATCAAAATGAAGGCGAAACAAGCCTTCTTCACCATGATGAATGAGTGGGTCGCGCAATATGCGAACCAACCCTACTGTCCAACCATTCCCCAATTTAAATACTCCACCCAAGAGCGGCAATGCCTCCGATTCTTGATCTGTGATTTGAGTAAACCCACTGTGGACTTGATTTGGGCGTGGGGCGAGGAGTTCAAGGCCATAATTCTTGATGATGCCGAAAAGGCCGAGTTACGCTCGATAACACCATTAGAGTGTTAGATGGTATCATGCACACCGATGAATGTCTTAAGTGTGCTATATCCTTGTTCGAGACTCGACTTACTATTGGTGGAGGACTTTAATTTCCATAGTCCCAAATGAGCGAGTTACTTGGGATTTCTTCAATCAATTTGAAAGAAATACATTAGTCAACAGTTCATCGATCGAAGCGTAAGGAATTCTTGGAACTCAAGCAAGGCGGATGATCAGTATCTGAATCTGAACATGAGTTCGTAAGACTTAGTCGGTATGCTTTCGGAGTGTGTGGCTGATGAGGTTGCGATGTGCAAAAGATTTGAAGAAGGATTGAATGAAGAGTTAAAGTTACTAGTGGGAATTTTAGAGATAAAGGAGTTCATGACACTAGTCGAGCGAGCACGCAAGGCGGAAGAACTTGGGAAGGAGAAGAAGAAGGCTGAATTTGAAGCAAGAGATTACCGTAAAAGATCGACGAGTAAAGCTCCGTTCTCGGCTGTAAAGAGGTTCGGGGAGGACACCGATGAAGTCGAGGACGACTGCGGGAATTTCCATTAGAGCCGACCATTGGCGGACTCCAGAGCTACTTTAGTAGCTAGTGTGGGCAATAATCGTCAAGAGAGACACTGAATGCCCCAATGTGGAAGGCGACACCTAGGTGAATGTTGGGGTAAATGCATTAATAGGGCTGTTATGGATGCGGTTCGAAGGACCACTTCATTAGAGATTGCGGAGCTAGATGAGAGGAATAAGGCGCAAGGTGCAAGACCTAGTGGAGCGACGGTGGAGGTAGGCCCCCAGAATCTCTGGAGGTAGGGGTGGTAATCAGAGAGGAGCCTCTAATCTGGCTGTCCGATCCGAGACCCGTGCTCTGCTAGAGCATATGCCATCCGCGCATGAGAGAGGCATCCTCCCCTGACGTTATCTTGGTACTTTTACTCTCTTTGATACTATTGTGATTGCATTGATTGACCCGGCTCTACTCACTCATATGTATGTGAAACCTTAGCATCGATAAGACTCTACTGTTGAGTCTCTTGAGTTAAATAATCAGTGTCAAACCCTTTGGGTCAATCGTGCTCGTTGATAAAGTGTGCAAGAGATGCCCCTAATAATTGAGAATCTGTTTTCGGCCGATCGATGCTTCTACCATTTAATGAATTCGATGTTATTCTTGGTATGGATTGGTGACCGTACATGATCGATGGTGGACTGCAAATGGAAAACCATTGATTTGAGGAGTGCAAATAATGAGGTAGTCCGAGTCGAGTCTCTTGATTTAAAAGGAGCGCCGGCGATAATATCTTCTATGACCGCTCGGAGGTATGTGAAAAAGGGTGTGAAACATACCTTGCGTATGTGTTTGGAAGTAAAGAGGCGGAAAGGAAACTCGAATCGGTACGAGTGGTTTGTGAGTATTGAGATGTTTTTCACGAGGAGTTCTGGGATTGCCACGGTTCGAGAAGTGGAATTGACATCGAAGTTGTACCGGGTACTACGCCGATTTCAATAGCCCGTGTCGTATGGCATTAGCGGAATTAAAGGAATTGAAGGTTCAATTGCAAGAATTGACGGATAGAGGTTTCGCTCGACCGAGTTTTTCTCCATAGTGCGCTTTGTATTGTTTGTGAAGAAGAAGGGCGGAACCATGAGGTTGTGCATCGACTATCGTCAACTCAATAAAGTGACGATAAAGAATAAATATCCATTGCCACGAATTGACGATTTGTTTGATCAATTAAAGGAGCCTCGGTGTTTTCAAAGATAGATTTGAGGTCGGGTACTATCGGTTGAGGTCCGAGAATCGGACATACCCAAAACCGCTTTTAGAGCGAGTACGATCACTCTGAATTCTTGGTGATGCCGTTTGGGCTCACTAATGCCCTGCGGTGTTTATGGATTTAATGAATAGAATTTTCAGGCCATACTTGGATCGGTTCGTAGTTGTATTTATCGATGACATTTTGGTCTATTCGAGAGATGGCCGAACATCTTGAACACACGAGGCTAGTGTTGCAAATCTTACGAGATAAGCGATTATCATAAAGTTCGATAAATGTGAATTTTGGTTGAAAGAGGTTAGCTTTTGGGGCGCGTGGTGTCGCATCGGTGTCGGTGGACCGAACAAAATTTTAGCCATAGTCGATTGGAAACCACCAAGGAATGTTACCGAAGTTAGGAGCTTTTGGGGCTTGCGGTTATTACCGACGATTTGTAAAGGTTTCTCGACGATAGCCACGCTAATGACGAAGCTACTCCAAAAGGATGTTAAGTTGAATGGACGGAGAAATGTCGAAAAGTTTTGATCAATGAAAGCTTATTTAACTGAAGCCCCAATTCTAGTGCAACCGAATCGGGCAAAGAGTTTGTCATTTATAGTGACGCATCCCTACTTGGGTTGGGTTGCGTATTGATGCAAGAAGGGCGAGTTGTGGCCTATCGTCGAGACAATTAAAGCCACATGAGAAAAATTATCAACCCATGATCTCGAATTGGTCGCCATCGTGTTCGCCTTAAAGATATGGCGACATTACTTATTTGGTGAGAAGTGCCATGTGTATTCGGATCACAAAAGTCTCAAATATTTGATGACTCGAGAGAGACTTAAATCTGCGACAAAGGCGATGGCTCGAGTTGTTAAAGGATTATGAACTCGTCATTGATTATCACCGGGAAAGGCTAATGTGGTTGCGGATGCCTTAAGTCGGAAATCCTTTGTTTGCTTTCTGACGATGAATGTACACTTGTCTATTCTACCCGACAATGTGTTAGTAGCCGAATTAAAGGCCAAACCATTATTGGCTCATCAAATTGGAAGCTCGAGAAAGTTGATGAGGAGTTGCTTGCAAAAGCGAGGTGAGTGTGTTACGAACAAGGAATCGAGTTTCAAATTGATGATGACGATTGTTTGAGGTTCGAAGTCGTCGTGTGTTCCAAAGGATTGAACTTATTTCGATAATTCTAAATGAAGCCCATTGTAGTCGAATGTCAATCCACCGGGTAGTACTAAAATGTACAATGACACTGAAACGCCAATTTTGGTGGCCGGTATGAAACGAGACATTTGAATTTGTTTCAAGGTGTCGATATGTCAACAAGTGAAAGCGGAACATCAAGTGCCATCGGGATTACTTGACCGATCATGATACCCGAATGGAAATGGGATCGAGTAACAATGGACTTTGTGTGCGGGTTACCATTGACTCGAGAATAAGAAAGACTCGGTTTGGGTCATTGTTGATAGGTGACCAAGTCTGCTCATTTTATCCTGTCCGCACGGATTTACGCTCGATAAGTTGGCGAATTATCGTCTCCCAAATTGTTTGATTGCATGGGGTACCTATTTCTATCGTGTCGGATAGAGACCCAAGATTTCGTCGCGGTTTTGGAAGAAATTGCAAGAGGCTTTGGGTACCAAAGCGCATTTATGCTTGCTTTTCACCCCAAACCGATGGTCAATCGAGCGGATAATTCAAATACTCGAGGATATGTTGAGATGTTGCATCCTTGAGTTTAGTGGTTCATGGGAGCAGTATCGCCTTTGATTGAATTAAGCACAACAATAGCTTTCAATCAAGTATTAAGATGGCGCCTTACGAGGCTTTATCTGATCGTAAATGCCGTACCCATTATTCTGGATTGAACTTAGTGAAGGTAAATTCTTGAGGTTGATTTGGTTAAGGATGCGAGCAAAAGGTTCGAGTAATTCGTGAAAGTTTGAAAGGCGCCGGATTGCCAAAAGTCGTATCTGATTTGAAAAGAAAAGTTATTGAATATCGGGTTGGAGACAAGGTCTTTCTCAAAGTTTCACCTTGGAAGAAGGTGCTTAGATTTGGTCGTAAGGGCAAATTGAGTCCGAGGTTCATCGGGCCATATGAAGTATCCGAGCGAATTGGGCGATCGCATATCGATTAATTTTGCCCCGAGCTCGAAAGGATTCTAGCGTTTTCATGTCTCGATGCTTGACGATATAGGTCGATCCATCGCGTAATTGCTCCATCGAGATTGAGATTGACCTAATTTGAGCTATAGGAACTGTTCACATTATGAGGCGTGAAGTAAAGAGTTGCATAATAGGAAAATCCGTTAGTGAAGGTGTTGTGGCATAAACACGGAATGGAAGAAGCCACTTGGGAACTTGAGGACTCTATGAAAGAAGCGATACAGAGCCTATTCTGGGTAAGATTTTAGGGACGAAAATTTCTTAAGTGGGGAGAGTTGTGACATCCTAAATTGACCCTAGTCGGAAAGTGGTTTGGGACCACTAAGCGAGTCATAATAATAATTAACCATCATAATTGATGCTCATTATATGTATATATGCATGTGTGAAAATTTCATGTTTGGATTTTGTTAATTGTAAGTGAATTTTTATCAAATAGGACTTATGTGAGAAAATTTAGAAATGTGCTAGGCAAATGTAAGGTGGCCTATTAATACATGTGGGAAAGTGTTGTCCTTGCATGTCAAATTAGCCAAAATGAAGCATGATGGCCGACCATGCTATGGGTGGAAACATGTCTCAACATGTTAGACTAGTGATGCATGTAGGAAACAATAAAATAAGAAAGTTAGCATTAAAGAAATGGAAAAAGAAAATGATGATAACAAAAAAAAAAAAAAAGAGTGTGGATGCTTCCCCCCTTGCCGTACATGAGAGAAACAAAAGCAAAGAAAGAAAGAAAAAAAAGGGTGTTCATTCTCTCATTTTCTCCTTGCTTGGCGAATATACTAAGAAGAAAGGGGAAAAAGCTTGAGAAAATCAGCCATGGGAGCTTACTAGACTAAGGTGTTTTGATACAAGAAGGTATGTTTTATGCCACTCTTGAAAATGCATGCATGATTTGGAGGATTGGTTCAAAATTTTCCTTGAATCTCAAATCGAAACTAAGTTGTTAGGTGAGTTAAAATTGACCATGCATGTTGTTTTCCTTGGTGAGTGTTTTGATGTTGTTGTGATGAAAGCATGGAAATGAGTAAGTTCGAATGTTTAACAAAAGGAAATTTTGTGCCATTGAGTTCTTGTTGTTATGTGTGTGTGCATGAGTATTTGGCCATGCTATAGAATTTATGTTGCAACATGATTAATGCTTAATGAGATGTATAATAGTACTTGTGAATGAGCTTGAGAGTATTTAAACAATTAGACATGAAAAGGGTGGTAATGAGGCTGAAAAATTGTTGGATGGTTAATTGGGTAAGGAATGAAGCATTGACCATATAGGGTACAAATGGGCATAGGTGTTAAATACCTTGTATTGGAAACTTTGATAAATAAGTAGCAATAAATTAAGATGAGATTGAGTAAATTTTCAGCTTAGTTGTGTTAAGTATTCGGCAATAACCATAATAATGCATGTGAATGCCGTATGTTTGTGTTTGATGGAGAGGTAAATTGTTTGATTTAGCTCAAGAGCAAAGGGAACTAGATTGGACAAAGGAAAGGAGAAAGCAAGCGAGTAGCCGATTTGGAACCGTTCTACCCCAAACAAGGTAAGTCATTAAGCACGTATTTGATATTGCTTAAATGATTGTAAAATTTATACAATTGTGTTTAATGGGATGATATATATATATATGAATGAAAATGTATGTGTATGGAGTGATGACATTTGTTGAATGTAAAAGAAATAGTGAAATGTGTAGAAAGTTTGCTTTTGGCACTAAGTGTATGCGAACAATACGTGTATGCGGTGGCGAGATCGGCACTAAGTGTGCGTGCTGGAAATATATGGCACTAAGTGTGCGTGCTGGAAATATATGGCACTAAGTGTGCAAGCTGGAAAAATATGGCCTTGGGTGTGCGAGCTCGGAGGGTATGGCTTGTGTGTGCGGGCTTAAATTACGTGGCACTAAGTGTGCGAAATCGAGTAGTAAGCAACGTGTGTGCGTACTTTAAATATATGGAGGTGTGTCTCCATTGAATTGAGTATGGACAGCGGATCGGGTAAGTACCTCGAGCTCATGACGAATAGAGAATACGTTCATGCTTGGGGTTGAAGTTGGTAAGCCTTAAATCTATGTGATGATTGAAATTGTATGGTTGTGCTGGAAAATGAGTTAATGTGTAAAATGCTTGATTATCTTGTTGTGTAGAATATGAAATGTGGATGTATGAATTGGTGCGAGATTGGACCGAAAGGTCCGAGGTATTATGGTATAGATTCGATATGGACGAGTACCTAGCCTCATTTGTTGTACATGTAGTAGTAACTTTATCGGTGGATTGATGAATGCTTATGACTTCTGAGTTGTAAACTCACTCGGTGTTTTCTTGTCACCCATTTTAGGTCTCTCGGACTCGTATTGTTTGCGTGATCGGGACCGTCGCTGAAGTCATCACACCGGCTGAAATCTTGTGGTATTGTTTTTGTTGTTGAAGAACATTTGGCATGTATAGGCTATTATATTTTGTCGAATTGTGGGTTGTAAACTTTAAGCCATGTGAAAATGGCCTATGTGGTCGTCGAGTGGGATGCTAGAACCTATAGCCACGAGTCTTAGAAACTCAAATTTTGATAAGGTGGCCATAATTTGTGTCATGTATGATGGGTGATTAAGGCCAAGGAAAAATTCATGAAATTGGCATAGTCTACTGCAGTAACTGTTGCGGACAGCAGCAGTGAGATGAGATGAAAAATCACTAAAAATAGTAGAAGTAGAATTAAATAGTGAGTAAATTATGGAACTGAACCTTGATGAATCTATTTTATATGGATGAAACGAAACGACCATATGAGCAGTATACTGAGAAATATTAAGGTTCTCGTGAGACAGGTCCAGAACGGTTTCTGGGTCCCCTGTCGCGACTTTGAAAATTACCATAAATTATCCAGAAAGAATTAGGAGTCATGCCTTATATTTACAGATTCAATTTTGAGTCTAGTTTCATTAGAAACAAACGGCACCAGTATTAAAGCCCTGTAAAGAGATATTCAAGTTGTAACGCGCTAAGGTCAGAGCAGTCGGTCCCTGTAACATGGGTGACTTTAACTAATAAACTGTACCAATTGGCCCAACCAAAATTATAAAAATAAATCCATGGATGGGTATATGAGTCTAAATTCAGGAAAATTTACGAAACCAGTTTCGAGTTTTGAAACTCGAGATATGATTTTAAGGTGACGGTGACGCAGTTTTCCAGCCTGACTGGTAATGTCAAATTGGTTGGTATCTTGAGAGGGTTTGGCCGTTAACCCCTCGTGTCCGACACCGGCGTCGGTCACGAGTTAGGGGTGTTACACGATAACTTCGTGTGGAGATTTCATCTGAGCTAAAGGTCTCGCCGATAATCCGAGTAGAGGTTAAAGCTATAAGACTTCGTAATAAGAATTGCTTATAAATATATTCAATGCGAAAGGTTAAACAGGTATGTACTCCAAGTTTATATGTGAGCTTGATTTGAACTAAATCATAAGGTAGTTATGTGATGCATACGAGAGCAATCTATGAGACTATTCCTATGATTATGTGACATCGGATCAGTGTGAGAGGTTATGTGCAATTATACAATTATACTTTTATGTGGAAGTTTATCTGCCTATTGTATATGATGAGATGTGCATATTCGGTAAAGGGATGGTATGCGAAGGAAGAGTGAAATAAAATACGAACAACTATGTTATAATTTGATTGTTATCTGTTGACTTTGCTTAAAACTTACTAAGCATTGTAATGCTTACTCCGTTTACTTTGTTTTCTCTGTTTTATAGATCTCATTTGAAGCTACGAGGCTCGGGGATCGTCGACAACTAGTCACACTATCACTATCCTTTGCTTATTCTTGTTATGTTTAGAATTATTTTATGGCATGTATAGAATAGACCGGTGGCCAAAGAATATTTTGGTTAATGTATATAAGCCATCGAAAATGGCATCTTTGAATGTGTACTTATAGAAGTTTAAATTGTATCACATTTGTCTTTAGTACTTATCTAAAGGAATGTTCAAAAAAAAAATTCTTGTTACGATATGAGTTTCAAGTCCGGTTGTGACAACCCTAATTAGACCCTGGTGGAATGTGGTTTGAGACCACATTACAGAGCCAAAATTTATTTTGTGTTTTAATTACATAAATTTTTGTGTGACGGTGAATATATGAGAAATTAAATGCTTAATATTAGCTT